>NC_083324.2:25395806-25695806 GCF_963455315.2 Globicephala melas | reverse complement strand
ATTTCTACAAGTTGTGCAAGCTTCAGAGTCAAATGATGTGAATGCAAATTCCAGCTTGGCCATTTACTAGCTGTGTGACCTTGGGCAAGTTATTCAACCTCTCTGTGTTTCGTTTCTATAGAATGCAGCTGATAAGAGAACCTACCTCATAAGGTTATTATGAGAATTAGTTAAGATATAGCACATAAAAATATAGTGAGCATGTTGCCAGGCACACGGTAAGCAGTCATTAACTGTTAGTTATTAATTACTTTCATTACTCCGCAGAAGGAGAAACTGAGTCACAGAGCAGCTAAAGGGATCTATTTGAGGTTTATTGCAATAAGGAATGACACAATTGGGACTCGAACCTGGGCCTCTGAATTTAGTCAAATTTCCTTCCCTGTGCCGCCCTCAGTGCTTATTACAAGGGTGGCTGAGAGGCAGCCGCACCAGCATCACCAGGGACCTTGCTAAAAATGCAGAGTGTGCATTTCATCAACACCCCCAGGTGTATACACATTAAACTGGAGAGGTCCTGGTCTCAGGCACTCTGCAGGACGCTGGCAAACGTGACACAGCCCGGAGGGCTTCTGGGAGTGAATGAGCGGCACCGACACACTGAGGGATGCAGACACCCGCCTCTGCACTAGTCTGAAACATCCAAAGGTCAGAGGTTTTTGCAGGAAGCCCCGAGTCACTCTCTGGAGGGCTACCGCTTCTCATATTCCAGTGCATATTCACAACACACAGAGGTCAGGTCCAGATAGAAAACCTGACCTTTCAGTTCTCCGCCCAAGAGCAGCCGATGGTACATATCACACGCCTCCACCGACAAGGGTGAATTCCTTCTGAAACTTCATACTCATCCAGGTCAGGGCCGGAAGAGAACTTCCAGACCATCTAATTCAGGACCTACATTTTAGGGAGGAAAGAACTGAGGCTCAGAAAGGGGAAGCACATACCTTCTAGATAGCACCTGACGTGCATGCAACGGGCGATCAAAAGCCAGGAAGCCTGGCCCCCTCTCTGGACCCCACTGGCCTTGCAGCAGAATCACCCAGTTCCCTCTAGTCCAGCAAAAGGGCTGCTTCCATTCGCCCGGAGCTTTTACTGCTCATCGGAGTGTCTTAACTGACTTGCCAACAAACCTCACACTTCCATTCTAAAAGCCACGTTCAAAGCTGGAGGTGAACAAGCTACTCGGTTCTGTTTTGTACCTGATACAGTCTCCTGGCTGTTGCCAATTTTACCAAAAGATCCAGCAAAAGGATTTTAAAGCAGTGGCTACATAATGAGGTATTTCTCCCATGAGGGCTCCACAGAGAAGATCTAGAAGGCAAAGAAAACACATTCATAATACATTACAGTAAAAAGCGTAAGGAGGCCTAGAATGGTGGACATCATTCAGGCTTTGAGGGTGATTATCCTGGGTTTGAACTCCAGCTTTACTCTTTCTTATCTGTGTAACGTCGGACAAGTTACTTAACTTCTAGGAGTCCTGGTTTCTCCACTTCTGAATAGAGTTAATAATATCTAGCTGTGTAATTGCTGTAAGAATTAACAAGGCAAGGTATGTCAAGCACCCTTCACATCAACTAGAACATGGTTAAGAGTTCAACCTGTGACACTTATTACCTGTTCTACATATTCACACAAGCACTGACACAGAAACTATTTCAGACACATAGATACCCAGAACATACACTGACATATACGCTAACAGCTATCCTGAAAAATATCTGACCCTGTGACCACAGAAAGTAGAGCTGTTTCTCAGTTGAGTCCTGGAACTTTCATGAACAGGCATCTCTGAGGACTCACACTGATGAACGGAGGCAAGAAAAGAGCTGGGAAAATGACATCCTGCCCAGCTGAAATGAAATGCTAAGAATTCCGGTCCCAGTTACTTTTAACCCTGGATGGGGCTGGATCCTACGTGTAAGGTTGGATTTTTAAAAACCAAGGAGGGATGGGGGAGCTGAGGCCAATGGTACTCCCAATGTGAGGCAAACGGAGGTAACGCAAGTCACCGTCTATTGTGAGACAGACACAGCACTGGCCTGTAAAAGGTACCAACCTGGACTCCATCTCTATCCCACATCCCGGGGGGAAAATGGTGCCTGCCATCCCTCCAGCACCCCAGGATGGTTTATGCACAATTGCCAGGACCAGGAAGAAGGGGGTATCAGAAATCACCACTGTTCCTTCTTCCTAAAGGATCACCCTACTGTCCTGAGTGTGCAAGACTCTGGTCACACGTTCTCAAACGAGGCCAGCCCTTGATGCCTCCACTTCCAACCAGTGATGCCTCTGGATTCTGTGCTCTCGACAGTGCTGTGTCTCCTCCACGTCAGCTCTCATAAAATCTGAGTCTCCAGTTCGGCCGGCTTGATCCTTACGGACTTTACAGCCAAATGAGTGCCACAAGTGTAGCCTACACACCCACCAAGGAAAGCCAGGCTCCATACTGTACTTGAAGATGTGCTCTTTTGAATCAATGCATTTTTAAAAATAGGCCATGGTGCTATGGTGGAAAATTCTTGCTGTGTTTAGCCCCATGTAGGGTTTCAGAATTTAAAATGGCTGCACTATGAGTTCTGTAGGACAGATGGGTAGAGGTAGTTCTAGCTGAAGTACAACCGCGGTGCTTGTCTTCTGAGTTCCGACTTCACCCAAAGGGAACTATCAGCTTTGCACTTTCATGGTGGTTTTGGAGATTGCTCTGATATTCTCCCAGCTGCTTCCCTCCCCTCCTCTCCTCCTAACTCCTCCACCCAATCTCTCCGCTTCTCTCTCTCCACACCTCCCCCCTCCACCGCCTCTCCCCCGCATGCTCGCTTCTTTCTCCCTCTGCCTTGTCCCCAGGGAAATAATGGAAGAAGCAGGCCTCTGGATTTCAGATTCCGAACAAAGAACTGCTCAAACAACATGCCAAAAAAAAAAGAAAGCCAAGTCTCCGAAATCACTGCCCAGGTCCCCAGTGGAGACTGCGGAGACTCATGATGCTGGAAACTCGGTGTGATCTTATCCAACATTTTCTCCCCTGCTTCATTCAAACACACCCCCTCTACCCACACACATTCCACACACACATGGACAAGATATAAAAATGAGAACATTTCATTAAAAATCTTTTCAGGTTGGGACACGAGCAAAGTGCCAAGTGTCAGCCCAGAGCATTAATGAGGAAAACAGATTTTGCCAAGGCCTAGCCCTCAAGCTTCCTAGTCTGCAGTAGTTCATGGTCACCAGCAATGACCTGATTATAAGCACGACAATCAGGGAGGGAGTGAATAGAGAAAAGTTTTTAGTAGATCTTCAAGCACAAAAGGAAAGTCCTCACCCAAACGCCACCCAGAATTCCTGTCTGATGGACAGAGGATTTTGATTCTTCGGTGTTTGAAAACAACAGAGAAGAGAGAAGGCCATGCCTTTGGCTTCTGAGGTTTCTGCTAATTCAAGGCGAGCAATACAGAAGGGAGGTTAAGAGCCCTGCTCAAACTTGGAGCGTTTGCCATCCATGTGTGGTAGGAGCGGCGCTACACTGGGTACCAGGATTTGTCACCAGCTGTGTCATTCAGGGTAAGTTACATTCTCTCTTTCGCCTTCAGTTTCCTCTTTTGAATGAATATGAGAACTACTGCCCCCTGTGGTTCACAGGTTGGGATCCAATGGGAAATACCAAAATCAGCAGAAGGAAGGAAAGTCCAACACCTAGTACGAGCCAGGAACTGGGCAAGGGCGGTGCAGCCACCATTCCCCAGCAAGCCCATGAGTCCCACGAGTCCAGGGAAATTTATTTCTAATACATTTAAAATTTAAAAAATAAATTTTAGGCTGTGCCATGCGGCACGTGGGATCTTAGTTCCCCAACCAGGGACTGAACCCATGTCCCCTGCATTGGGAGTGCAGAGTCTTAACCACTGGACCGTCAGGGAAGTCCCTATTTCTAATATTTATATGGGGAAACCAAAGTTCAGAGAGCTTAGGCTCTAAGGTCACGTATACGATCAGGCGGCAATGCAGGTGGGCTATTATCAAGGGATAACTATGATTCTCCATGCAAAACACTACTTTACTAAAGACCATGGCCATCTGGAGTGATCAACCCGCAATTCTGAGTTTCTGGAGAAAGAACTTCATGCCAGACTCCTCTGGTTCCTTTAACTCACTTTTTTTTTTTTTTTTTTTTTTTTTTGCGTTATGCAGGCCTCTCACGGTTGTGGCCTCTCCCGTTGCGGAGCACAGGCTCCGGACGCGCAGGCTCAGCGGCCATGGCTCACGGGCCCCACGTGGGATCCTCCCAGATCGGGGCACGAACCCGCGTCCCCTGCATCGGCAGGCGGACTCCCAACCACTGCGCCACCAGGGAAGCCCCTTAACTCACTTTTAATTTGTCCTTCAGACCTCTGCACTGGAGTTCCAGTTCATCTAAATGTAAAAGAAAGACGTTGAAAGGAAAGGGAGAAACAGCTATCAAACAGCACGACTGAAGTATGCTCACTGGCAAGAGGGGAAGGGCGAAAGCCTAGCAAGGACGGATCCTGTCTGTGGACAGAAATCAAGGGCAGCGGGCTGGGTCACAGGCAGGTGAGCAAGGGAGGCCCATTCTTTTCCCTTAACAGCAGATCCATAAGCTAAAGTCACCCATACGGTGGCATACATGAAGCCTGGGAACTTCCGAGGAGCCATCCAGCAGGTGAAGCCATATTTAAAGGCCTCCGTGAAGGAGAAAATGCTTAGTGTCCGCGCTGAACAGAAAGCAGAAAGAAAAGGCAGGCCTCTCACACATGCAGCGTTGCATCAGAGGAGAAACGTGTACAGAAATCCAGAAATGCGTTGATTCCAATGTGGAGCCGCAGCGTTCTACAGGAGACTTGTCAGCTGCCCAACAGGAGACCTTCGTTAAGGGTGCCGGAGCCCCAGCTAATGCTTGATGATTTTCATTCTACCATCCCGGGACTTTCAGTTTAGCAAAATACAGCGGCCCGGACAATACACTTTATTCTGTCAACTCAGTCCATGGAGTTGAAATAGTGGCAAGTCCCTTTGAGTGGGAATGGTTTGGGACCTTACAGTGACTGAAGGGGGCACCTTTGCTGCTGGCTAAACCTCTCTGCACACAAACGGATGTGAGCATATTGCCTTTTCAGTGGACTGTCTTATTTTTTTAGCAACGACGCTTAGAATAAAGATGATAAAAAGGTAACGATCACAACCACCACCACAGTAATAGCTAACCTTTATGGAATATTTATTATGTGGCTAGCACTGTGCTAGGTGCTTTCTGTATGTCATCTCACTGAATCCTTACACCCTGCCTATTGGTTCTACTGCTCTTCTCACGATATACACAGGAAACAATACCCAGAAAGGTAGCTCGAAGTATTTTCCTCTCTTTCTGAATCCAGAGTCTGAGCCCTTGATGATAAACATCATCCCCTACTGCCTAACCTCTAAATTCCCTGTTCATTCCTTAAGCTTCCATGAATGCACCTTCCTTCCAATTTTTTTTCCCCTACATTGCATGGTGAACCTTTACAAATCTGCCATTTCAAACAATGCTGTTTTACAATTTCTGGCGGTCCCACGATTGTTTACAGACTGTAATGCCTGATGGAGCCAACATGTTTTAATTTTCACATTAAAAAAAGAATTTCCAAGGGGAAAGAGCATTTGATGGAAAGGCAAAACCTTTACAAGCACTCAAGGAGGCATTAAAATCCACATTTCCAAAATACAGTAATTCCGTTAAAGTTGTGACTTACTCTGGAGCCCAAGGGGACACTCATCCTGACCACTCTGTGAAAGCCATCAGCAGCCAGTAAGCCTTCTGGGAAGCAGGATCAGAGTAGCCAATTCAGCCTCCACCAAGGAGACCAGGCTGCTTCATTTAGTTGAAGTCTCACTGAGATGGTTTAAAACACTCCCTGGGAAGAGATATTCAAGCAAAGCAAACTGCAGCCTTGCAAGCTGCAGCTCTGGTACCTGACAGTCCCTGTGTACAGCGTCACAGCACACTGGAGCCCTCCCCTGACTGTGGCCATGGATGCAACGTCTAGAAGCAGCACTCTCTCGCTGGGGAAATCACATACGTGCCGAAGTTATACAAGAGCCACGCCTGGACCAGCGGACAGCATCACAGCTGGTACAGATCACTCAGCCCAGGGTGATTTGGCCCAGCTCGGATTATTTATGGTTCATAAAACTCCCGTGAGACCCCAGCATATTCTAAGACCACATAACAAAAAATAATGGGATTAAAAATCTGTATTTCATCGCAAGACCTCCATGGCAGATTAGTAATGCCGTGATGGGCTTTGGGGAAACCAAGAGCAAGGAGAGCTAACTGTGAACACTCTTCCAAGAAACCCAATGTAGAGAACGCACTGAGTCATGTGTTTCAGCCAGGCTGTGCAGTCATATTCTGGAGCTCTGTCACCATTTCTAATCCGAAAGCACTGGCTAAAATTCAACGTAAATAATTCCAGCGCCATTTCTTCACCTGGAAGTCTCAGCTAAGTCTTCATTTCCCAGAGCCTCTAATGGTTTCTGACATCCTAAGGCGAAATGCAAGAACACAGCCAGGTGTGTGGTTTGTTTTTAAGCCCTCTTAAACCAATAAAAAAAAAATGATTATTTTTTAAGGATAGCTACACTTCTTTTAGAGAAAAGCTGCTTCTAAAGCACCAAGACGTAAGTGTTTCTTCAGGACTTCCTAGAGCTGTGAAATGTCACTGTGCAACAGAGCTTTCGAATAAGCATAAGAAGGGACGAGGTGCCAGAGGGCCATGGAAAACAGCCACCTGGCAAGATAACGGAGCCCCCATGTCCTGCCTCCCCCCATGCAAAGCTTCTAGATCTAGCTTTCTCATCCTGCCTAGAAAATGCACTGTTGTTCAATTTGTGAATTAGGATAAATTTCTTACCTACCTCAAGGGAGGGTGAAATTCCCAGTCTGGATGGAAGCTTCCGCCAGACCCTCTGAGCTTGTCAATTGCCCCAGTTCACTTTTCCCCTGGCTCTGGCTTCTAGGAATGCAAGCAGGACTGCAGGCAGCCAAAGCATCTTTTTCTGGAAACCTTCTCCAAATCTGGACCCTTCCTGACGCCAGCAGCAGCAGGCTCAAGCCAGGGCTGCTCTGCATTCGCTCACGGAAAGAACACTGCTGGATCGAGCCCCTCTTGGGACCCACCAGGCAGGGGAAAAAGTGTGACTTCTTCCCTCCCTTCGGATCCGATCGCCTTCCCGAGAACCCCCAGTTTTGTCTTAACTCCCCTCCTTCACGACAATCTGCAGGAAGTCACAGACCGAAGCTTCAGCGTCACCAACTGATCCTGAGCCAGACCCCGGGGAGACCAGTCAGCTGGTCGCGGAGCCCAAGATACTGAACCAGGAAACGTGCAGCTCCGCCAAAAAATAATAATAACAGTCGGCGGAGCTGCTGGTGGTGCCGAAGTCGCTGTTGCAGTGCTCGCATCCTCCGCATGCTAATGAAGCCGTGACGTCAGCAAGTCAGTCGAGGCATCTGGATGTCCCGTCCCCTCTGCCCAGCGCTGAGATTTATTTACATGTAAATTAGCCTCGCCTTCCAAATCAATAATCCCCAAGCCAGGAAGAGGGGAAGAAAGCCTTTGCTGCATGCAAAGGCCCTAGCGACATAACCTCCAAAGGGTTACAAAAATATCACATAGGAGAAGAGAGGCTTTAAAGATTCACGCCTTTTTTTTTTTTTTTTTTTTTTTTTCTTTTTAAAGGCTGCGCTCTTATGTGCCAGGGATCAGACCTGGGCACAGTTATAAACCTGAGCGCCTGTTTCAGATTATATGCTACACCAACCCAGGCGTGGAATCAGAGCTTTTTTTCTTCCCCTCTCCAAATGCCTCTACTTTCTTTTTCTTTCTTTTCTCTCTCCAACTTTCATTTGGAGATTTGGTATTTGCTGGCTTGGGACTATGTCAACCTTGAATTTTTTTGCACCTGCGAGATAAAACACAAATGACTGCTTTCCTCATGTACTTGGGTGTTGAATTAGCCCCTCTGTCAACCCCTGACCCCAGCTCCAAGTGAGCATGAGAGATGACATAGCATAAACCTGCCCAGGGGCTTCTGAGGACCCTTGCACCCTTAGAACACACTGCTTCCATCTCTCCATTTTACAGATTAGGAAACTGAGGTTCTGAGTGGAGAAGAGGCTTTTCCAAGGCCACACAGGGATTTCAGCGACGGTGGGCCAGAACTGACATTTCCTGGACCTCAGTCCATGGCTTTGTTAAAGATCGCTGGGTCTCCAATCTCCATCTTTCTGTACCAACAAAGAGGCCTATCCAAGCAATCAGGAAGAAAGAACTCTATAGTACTGGGTAGTCCTGGGTTTGAATCCTGGCTTTGCCGGCTGCTAGAAATGTGACCTTGGACAAGTCACTTTAACACTTGGGGTCTTCAGTTTTCTCATCTGTACCATCCCTTCATTCAGTAAATACTTTCTGAGCACCTAACTCTGTGCCATGAGCTGTTCTAGGGACTGCGTATAGGTACAGTGCTTGCTCTGAGCTTCAGTGCAATAAAGTAAAAATACCGAGTGGAACTGCGGTAAGGATGGATACGATACCAGTAACAGTAAATAAGTTATTTCTGGTATTTTCGATGAAGTCAGAAAAATTCACTAAGGTTTTCCTTCCACTAGGATAGCCGTTGTATCTCTCCTCTGAGTGTTTCTGTGGTCATCTTTTATTGTTTAAAATCAATTGTTCTTTCAATGCTGCCTATGCAGTATGCCGAGCCAGGGGAGAGGCAAGAGCAAGCCAATTCTCTGGACTCTGTGCCTGTGATAAGGAAACGCTGTGGGGTCCTCAGGTGGAAGGTGACTGAAGAGCTGGGGAGGCTGGGAGAGAGGGGTATCCCGTCATGCGCAGAAGTGTCCCCGAGGACAAAGCAGCCAGCACTGGCTCCTTGCCCATACTCCCCACTTCCCCGCCTGAAGAACCCACCCCATGAGCTCTGCCCTTCAGGCTAGAGCTCCTGAAGCTTCAAATGAATTTCTTTGTTGGATGTGGGGAAGTTAAATTACGTCCTTTGTTATGCATAATTGTATTAATAATGCTTAATAACTTCTTTCAAACTGCTTCTCTCTGGTTCACAGAAGACCTTTCATGGTGAAAATCATGGGACCTGAAATAACTTTTTACTAATAAAACTGAATACAAGCGAGTGAATTATACTCTGCTATAGGTCTCCATCACATGGAACTCAGAGCACGTGGGGAAGCAGATGGTTCCCCCAGACCACAGTATCCTTCAATAAGGAGATTACCAAATATACCAGTTTAGGGCCACCAATGGCCAAATGAAAGCAGTGACACCCTACTCTGGTGTGGCCATGGACAAGTCACTTCAACTTTCTATGCCCCAGTTTCTTCATCTGAAGATGAGCCTCTCTGATGTACTTATCATCGGTGTGATCATCCAAGAAGTATGAGAAGCAATTCACAAGTGACAGACAGGGAAGCAATGAAGAGGAAAGCCCAGCAGAGAGTGAAAAGAGATTCATCTTCACCTGGAGTAGATCTGACACGTGACCATCCATTTCATTAAGAGGGGATGATATGACATGGGGTCTGGAATGGAGTGCCTGTGGTCAGACCTTGGCTCTGACATTTGCTAACCCTCTGATTGGGGGCCTGAGGTTCTTACCTACAACAGGAGGGACAATAATAGGGCACACTTGCAGGGCTGTTTTTTGTTTGTTTTTTTTTTTGCGGTACGCGGGCCGCTCACTGTTGTGGCCTCTCCCGTTGTGGAGCACAGGCCCCGGACGCGCAGGCTCAGCGGCCATGGCTCACGGGCCTAGCCGCTCCACGGCATGTGGGATCTTCCCGGACCGGGGCACGAACCCCTGTCCCCTGCATCGGCAGGCGGACTCTAAACCACTGCGCCACCAGGGAAGCCCTGCAGGGCTGTTTTGAGGACCAAATGATCCTCAGTGTGAAGTCCTTAGCACTGAACCTAGCACACAGCAAATTTTAGCCATTGGTAGTGGAAGTGATGACCTTTTACTATTCACTTTGGCACTAACTAGATAAGGACTAAAGTTCAAAAGTCAGGAGGAATGGGTAAACAGAAGACTGCCAAATCTTCCCCATTCCTAGGGCATGACTCAAAAAGTTCACCTAATGTAGTTGAGCTGCTGACACACTTTTTCTCCATGAAGCAACACAGATACTTTTCAATGGCTATGAAACTGGGAAGCAAGAGAAATGACCAAGAAGTCTCAGGGGTCTCTCCTTCTGAATCTGCACAATAGAGCAAAACAACTGTGTTTCTGGGAAGCATGGGTCTTTCACCCATTCATTCATGTAACCATTCACTCATTAAATGAGCTCCGATGTGTCAGTCAGTGTGTTAGCCCTTAGGGACATCATGGTGACCAACAAAGACATGGGCCCTGCTAAAAAAGCTTAGAAATGAGAGGGGAAGACAATTATGCAAGCAATTAGAGTGTGATGCATATTATGATAGGTGCACGTGCAGAGTTCTCAAAGGTCTGATTGCAGTCAGGAGGGGGATGGTGCAAAATCCCTTCGCCAACGTCCTTTTGACAGCATGTGCTCTGTGAGCGCAGCTTAGAGGTGGGGGGGCTGGTGATCTGTGCACCACCCTTGCACAGATGATTGAAATCACAAAATCCAGGGATCGACAATTCCTTGTGACAATTATTTTCATCCTGGAGAATATTCTACTCCAGATTTTTGGAGAACACGCTGTTAGGAATTAGACAAGGCGAGGCAACAACTACTTTGGAAATTTCGGAGATCTGGTAAATAGGGGCAAAGCTCGCCCTGTTTTTACACAACAGAGTGAAATTGCAAATTCATGACAGCAAACTTCTTGGTGGTGGGGGAGGGGAGAACAGGCTATGCCCCTGAGACCTTCAGAACCTTCTATTGATATAGCACAATACGATATTTATATAAATGACCATAATTGCATACAGTATATAGGAAGAGAGACAAGGAAGACAAGATTGGTTGAGGCTGCAGTGATCAGAAATCAGGAACTGAGTGTGATGTGAATCACGTTGAATGTCAAAAAAAATTTGGGGGGAGGGAATAAAAAAACAAGGTTATGGGGGGAACGCCTTACTAAGCATGACACTAAATCCAGAAGCCATAAATGAAAAGAGTGCTAAAAGTGCCGAGGTCAAATTCTAACTGGTAGAGGGGGCGCTGCAGACAGGAGGAAGAGTACAAATATGAGAGAAACGTGTTAGCACAAGTGCAGAATTAACAAAACTCCTCTGCACGAGCACAAGATGGCAGAGCAGGACCAACAGGACACTGGCAGGTAATGACAAAGAGTCCGCTTCATACATGCGAGAAAATCAAATCATCTTTCCATTCCAGCCAGCATTAGTCAAAATCTTGTTAGAGGAGTATGGGGAAAGGGTAATCGAATCACTGCTGGTTAGCTTACAGAAGAGAAAGGTAAGTGATGACAAGGACTGTGGCCTCCCAAATGAAGGGCTTTAATGAGGACGGTCATAATGAACAGTTTTTTTATCTCCATCTCCATAGGTGTAAAATAAGAAGGAATGGATTTTCAATGAGCTAAAGAGGGATTTCACTTGGACCTAAGGAAGATGTTTGAATCCGGAGATGGTAAGAAATGGCCTGGGTCACTCAGAGCAGTGGCAGCATCTTTGCTCTTAGGAGCACTTTACAAAGAAAACGACAGCACCAGTCCTGGCTGGTTTACACTAGCACCTTCTGGCTCTGCTATTGTGAAATCGTAACTACTATATTACCAAAGTTTCAAACCATTTATCTAATAATAAAGGTCTTAAGTTTTTATTTTATTTTAGAAAAAGGTAAGTATGTGTAATTAATATATACACACACACACATATACTGTAAGTATGTATTTTATATTATATATATTTTTAAAGGATATATTCTTTAACTTATAAACTTATGTTATAAATTATTATATAACTTATAAAACATATCATAAAACTTTATATTATGAACTTTTAGTATGTAATATATATATATTTTAAAGAATATATTCTTTAAAACTTTATAGTATGTGTGTATATATACATATATACATACATACACATGTATATACACACACATATTGATACATAATACAAAGAGAGATTGATTTATACAGTTTTAAATAATCTACTCAAGAGTAGTTCTCTGACATTTTGATTTCAAAATCCAGCAAATGTTTCAAAATGAGGGAGAGGAGGCTGCCAAAGAACTGTTCTATTAGTTGGGATGGGCTAGGCTATTCTGCAGTAGCAATCATAGATCTCAGTGATTTAACACAAAGAAAACTGATTTCTCATTCATGCAAAGTTGGCTGGAGGCCCAGAACCTCTCCAGGCACCTCCATTCCAAGCAGTGACTCAGGGATCTAGTCTGCTTCTTTCTTGTGTATCTGTGACCTTAACACATAATTTCCAGGTTACAGCAACAGAAGAAGAGAGAACTGGAGAAGCTTTTAGGTGCCTCAGCTTACAGGTGGGTGACATCACTTCTGTTGGTCAAACTAGTCCCATGGCCTCGCCCGACTGCAGGGGGGCTGGGAACTGTACACCCAGAAATAAGAGGAAAAACAGATCATGAGGAGCCCTGGTAATGCCTACCACAGCTGTCAATTTTTATTTTTGCCATGTAAATTCATTTCTAAAAAATAACACAATGTTCTAAACCCATAATGTCTTAAAACAAGGGTATGTTTAACATCAAAGAAATGATAATAGCCCTCAAAGAATACTAGAGATCAAAGTTGCATCTGTTTTGCCCCAAAAGGAAGTAAACAAAATATTCTCGATTTTTATTAACTTCCAAGCACCAACATCTAACCGATGTAAGCAGAAAATAAATGAAAACCTGTGAAGCTTCTACGCTGCAGGTAAAGATAAACCAGGCACCCGAAGGTGGAGCTGCCTTCATAAGATAGAAATGCTCGAAAGAGATTCTCCTCAAGCGATTCTAACCACTTTTCCAATTCAGGCCTACAATAATCTGTCTCCTGCAGCAGGCGGGCGGGGGGCGGGGGGGGGGGGGGCATTGTCCTGGAAAGAGTCCAACAAAAAGACCTGCACTGAAATCCAGCTCTATTACCTCCTAGCTGTATGACCTTGCTAATTAACAGCCCATCACCTTTTCTAAGGCTCAGTGTCTCCATCTATAGAATGCAGACATCTATCTACCAAAGTTTGGGCAGGATTAGATGAGTCACTTTCTATACAGTGCTTTGTAGAGTACCTCGCATGTAACAGGATACACTACAGTAGCATATACTATTACTCCTCTCTTGGTTTTCAGAGAAGTGAGCAAAAATGAGAGATGCAGCCATAAATGATAAAACTGTTCACGCTAAACAGAAGGATGACCCCCTCTCCACAGCACCCCCTTCTTTCACATCCATTTATATAAGATTCCATCATCATAAATGCTTCTCAGACCATGGACACATTTCTCTACCTTGTGAAAAGTAACCTGACACACTTTACATCCAAAAAAGAGGCCTTCCTTTTTGTTTTTTCCACCATCTTAGGGATCACCCACATTTCATACATTTTAATCATTCTTGATCCCAATAATCTAACGCACAAAATTTTAACATAGCCTTTTAATCCTCTTTTAATTACATGAATTCAAAGGAGAAATACAGACAAGCAAGTGTGGGCAAAACAAAATGAAAGACTGCTCCCTTCCCCCAAAAGATTAAAAACTGCATTAATGATTTAAACATGTTTACCATCACACATTTCCATGAAAATATTGTTAAAGTGACATGACGTGCTAGCAAACATTACTTTTGTTTTAGATAAAGAACGCTGCACTTAATTACAGCAGCTTTTTGTAACTACTAATTTTCATTGAACATCAGAATAAAAAGCTGAATTTTCTCTATGTAAAGGACCAGAAGAACAAGCACGGATTGTACAGGGATGCTTTGGTTTTCCAGCACTTTCTAAATGCAGGCACTCAAGCCCCTGCATGCTTCTTTTGGGAGACAACGCTGGAAAAAACGGAGGATGCCCTGGAAAAAGACTGAAAAAAAGACTCTGCCTCATAAAATAGCAAACTGGCAACAGAGATCTGTCTCAGGAAGATTATCCTGGAACACAGAGTGTCACAGACGTACCAGCTGACATACTGTTTTTCTCAAGGACTGGGAAGGACTTATATCCCAGGTGTTTTGCACACTTTATCTCATTTGGTCCTCACCATCATCCCAAACCGTAGCTCTGATTATCCCACACTGATAGATGAGGACAACAAGGTTCAAAGGGGATAAAAGAATGACACAGGGACCCACAGCTGAGATTTGCTCTTGGGTCTGATTACCAAGTCCATATTTCTTCCTCGAATTCAAAGGTTCTCAGCCATCCCCACAAAAACGAGGTGTGTCCCAATCAGGGTGCGATATGTTGGAATTAACTTATTATTAAAAACGAGAAAAAAGGGCTTCCCTGGTGGTGCAGTGTTTGAGAGTCCACCTGCCGATGCAGCGGACACGGGTTTGTGCCCCGGTCCGGGAAGATCCCACATGCCGCGGAGCGGCTGGGCCCGTGAGCCATGGCCGCTGAGCCTGCGCGTCCGGAGCCTGTGCTCTGCAACGGGAGAGGCCACAACGGTGAGAGGCCCGCGTACCACAAAAAAAAAAAAAAAAAAAAAACAGAAAAAACACAGAAGGTTCCCTGGTCACCCAGATTTGATGGATTCCTTTGTACAAAACTCATCAATACTACTGTCTTAGACCTGTGTCCTTTCCTTTCCTTTAAAACTTGTGTCCTGTTTCACAGTTTCTGCAACCTTGGTTAGCAGTTCTGGTCCATCCATGTTCAGGGTTAATGATTACTTGATTAACATCTCTCCCTAACTAGACTGTGCATCTCTGAGGGCAGGACATGCCTTTTCCGGCTCACCATTCTATTCCAAGCACCTACCAGAGTACCCGGTGACCTGACAGCTAATGAATACAAAGTTTGACAATGATTTTTCTTGCCTAGAAATTAGAGGGAATTCAGGATTATTCCTGTAAGAACATCTCTCCGCTCATGTGCATTCCAACACGATTGCGTGAGTGGGAAAGGAAAGGACGGAGTAAACCTCTCTGACTTTCTTCGTTTAGCTTCCAGGATGTCACATTCTCCTGGTTTTCTCTCCTACTCTCTGGCTGTTCTTCCTCATCGCCCTGACAGCTAAACACTGGAATACCTCAGGGCTCAGTCCTGGAACCTCTACTCTTCCCTGTCTACCTTCACTTCTTTGATCCGGTCCAGGGTCTTAAAACACCACGTCCATGGCCAGACTTACTCCATGAACTCAAGGCTTTACAGATCCGTCTGCCTATGTCACGTCTACATTTGGATGTCTGAAAGTCTTCTCAAATTTAACAAGTCCAGACCTCAGTTCTTCAAACCCACCCCCCTCCCGCCCAAGTGGGTTCCATCTGCAGCATTCACTATCTCAGTTAATGGCAACTCCATCTTTCCTGGTTAAGAACAAACACCTTCGAGTCACCCTTCACTCTATTCTTCCTCTTGCCCTTGACATCTAATCCAGAAGCTGGCAAACCACATCCCACCACCAGCCAAATCCAGTCTGCTCCATCTTTTTGCAAATACCATTTGACTGGAACACAATCTTGCCCATTTATTTATTTATCATCTACAGCTACATTCATGCTTGGACAGAACTGAGTAGTTGCAACAGAGACTGTATGGCCACAGTTACTATCTGACCCCTTACACTGAATATCTTGTGACCCTTGACTAGTCCTGTTGGCTCTGTATGCAAAATCTAACATCACTCCATCACCTCCCCTATTCTCACCCTGCTCCAAGCCACCACCATCTTTCTCCTGGATGGAGATGCAAGCCACCATCAAATCTCGCCTCTACTTTTGCCCCCCTTCAGTCTATTCACAAAACTACAACCATAGTGATTCTCCGAAAACAAACATTAGAGCATGTCACACTTCCACTCAAAACCCATCAATGCTGCTCATCTCAGAGCAAGGCCCTTGAGATCTAGGCCCCATGATTTCTCTGACAGCATCTCCTGCTACTCTCCACCCTGCTGTCACTCAAACACTGGTCCCCAAACACACCAGGCACATGCCTGCCTCCTGGTCTTTACACTTGCTCTTCCCTCTGCCTCAAGTATTCCTCCTGCAGATGGTAGCCGGGCTCACTCTCTTATCTTTTCAAGTCTGAAAAATGTCACCTCAGTGAGGGCTCCCCATCCTATCTGAGACTGTCCTCCCTCCTATCTTCCTAATACTGTCAAACCTTTTCCTTACTTTGTTTCTCCTCAGCACTTAGCAACCTTAATATCAAATTTTTATTGAGGTAATTTATAAACCACACAGTTCACCCATCCAACAGGTTTTACTATATTCATAGAGTTGTGCAACCCTTATCAGAATCTAATTTTAGAACACTTTCACTAACCCCCAAAAGAAACCCCTTAGCAAGTAGTAATCGTTCCCCATTTGCCCCCTGTTCTAGCACTAGGCAAACACTAGTCTACCTTCTGTCTCTAGAAATTTATTCTGAACATTTCATATGAATGGAATCATATAATATGTGACCTTGTGTAACTGGTTTCTTTCATTTAGCATAATAGTTTCAAGGTTCGTCCATGTTGCAGCTTAGATGACAGCTTCATTCCTTTTCCGTGGCTGAATAATATTCCACTGTATGGATATACATTTTATTTATCCATTCATCAACTGATGGACATTTGGGATGTTTCTACTTTTTGACAAATGTCCATGTTTTTGTGATGTATGTTTTCATTTTTCTTGGGCATATATTTAGGAATGGAATTGCTGGGTCATGTGGTAACTCTGTTTAACACTTTAAGGAACTATCAACGTCTTTGTCAAGACTGCAAAATCAGTCATTAATCCTGTTAGGGTTCCCTTATATGTGATTGGTTGTTTTTTCTTACTACTGCTTTCAAGATTTTCTCTTTGCCTTTCAACACTTTTACTATGATATGTCTCAGTGTGGCTCTCTTTTTATGTATTTACTCGGAGTGCGTTAGCTTATTGGATGTATAGACTAATATTTTGCATCAGATTTGGGACGTTTTCCACCATTACTTCTTCAAATATTTTTCTCTCTCTTTTTTTTTTTTTTTTTTTTTGTGGTATGCGGGCCTCTCACTCTTGTGGCCTCTCCCGCTGCGGAGCACAGGCTCCAGACACGCAGGCCCAACGGGCATGGTTCACGGGCCCAGCCGCTCCGCGGCATGTGGGATCCTCCCGGACCGGGGCACGAACCTGTGTCCCCTGCATCGGCAGGCGGACTCTCAACCACTGTGCCACCAGGGAAGCCCTCTCTCTTTTCCTTTTTTTTCCCCCCCCTCCTTTAGCTGGTCCCATTATGCATATGTCAGTATGCTTAATGGTATCTCACATTTCTCAAAGGTTCTGCTTTTTTATTCCCTCATTCTTTTTTTCTTTTTCTTCCTACTCTTCAGACAGAATAATATTTTACTGGTTCACCTTCAAGTCTGCAGACTCTTTGTTTCTCCAGATTAAATCTACTAGTAATTTTTCATTTCAGTTATTATACTCTTTAACTCTAAAATTTCCATTTTTAAATAATTCTTCAAAAGAATAATTTCTCTTTATTGATAGTCTCTATTTGACGAGACACTGTCATCATGCTTTCCTTTAATACTTTAGATAGTTCCCTATAGTTCTTTGAATGTATTTATAATTGCTTCGAAGTCTCTGGTAAAGCTGACATTTAGGTCCCCTCACAGACAGTTTCTTCTACTTTTTTCTCACGTGTATGGATCACACTTTGTTTCTTTGCATGACTCATGATATGTTTTTTGAGAACTGAACATTTTAGATAATACACTAGCAATTCTGAACACCGACTCCCTCTTCTCTTGGCCAGGCGTTTGCTGCTGTTGGCTTATTTGCTTCGTGACTGGCTACGCTAGTCGCGTGAAGTCTGTTTCCCCTGCAGTGTGCAGACTCTGAGGTTGCTGCTCCTCAGAGGACATGAGCACAGTCTCCCTGAGCACCCGCTGGTCTACAGTTATCAGATTCACACCCAGCTATTAGCCTCCACTAACTGCTAGTTGATTATTCTACTTTCTGTTTTCAACAATACCCTGAAGCATAAATTGCTTCACAGTCTGATCTGACTGAAGTACGGCTCCTTTGCAGAGGCACGGTGTTTGCCAGTCTTTGAGGTTGTCCCTCCCAGGGGGAAACCATAGCCCTAGACTGAGATCTAGGTGGAGATGGAGCCCCACCTTCTTGGCTGCATATTTCCAGAGTAGAATTTCCATCACACCGATCTGTGTCAGGGGGAACAGGGGAGATGAGTGGGCCATGGCTCAAATGCCATACACTCTCTGTTCTTACCAAGATTGAATAGATTTTCTTGAAGAGCAGTTTCTCCGTTTGTTGCATACACTTGGGACAATTTTTCAAAACCATAAATGCTTTTTTTTAATAAGTAACTTACAGCAGTCAGACAACTGTTTCCCTGGTTAACTGAAAGGGTTTGCCATGCTTCTCACACTGCCATTTTGAAGTTAATGTCCAGCACTTAACACTCTTAAATCACTATATGATTTACTGGTTTATGTTGCTTTATGCTCCGATTCCCTACAGAGCCCTAGAACGTAAGCCCCATGCTGTGGTGAGGGGGGCAGAGTTTTGTCAGTTTCAGTCAGCACCCTAACCTCAAAGCCTGGAACAATGCCTGGCACATAGTAGGTCTTCAATAAATATGGGTTGAACGAATGGAATACCCACGAACAGCAGCCTATCTTATGTATGCCACAGCTGATCATACATTGCCATGGCTGATGAGTCATTCACGAGACCATTATGGATAACTGCAGTCCTATATTTCCACATAACATTGTTTTGCAATTCCCTCAGAAGCTGATCACAGCCCTGGGAGACTGTCACACCTGTGACTGTTGTCAGGCAGATGACTGATGGAGAAGAAAGAGTGAGAAGTATAGCTATGGCATACATATCCCTCAACCCTCTGTGCTGGATTCCACCTCTGCTCTTTTTCATCTTAAATATTCTTTAACATCTATAAATAGCTTGCTATAAAGGGCATCTAATTTATCCTGGTTTGAAAAAAAGTCCTGCTGTAATGGGACTAGTCCTGGAAACGGAATCAGGAAGCCTGTGTCTGATTCTGGGCTCTGGCTCTTGTGGTCTGTGTGCCACTGGGCAAGTTACTTAACCTCTCTGTTCCTCAGAAGCCTCCTCTGAAAAACGTGAATCATGGCGAGAACTGATTGTAATATCTTTTCTTCTCGTATGAGTTCAAACAATCTTTGCGAGGCGTTTTGCACAGTGTCAGACACACCCGGAGCACTCATTAAGTGTTAGGTACTATGATGATTACCTGTAAAACAGAAATCAGAGACCTGCTCAGCCATCACGCTGGGGTGGTCTGTGAATTCAATGAGAGAGTGGCTAGGGAGGCAGATTGTTCACGTGGATGTATCATGCAAAATTACCTTCTTAGAGCTACAGAGCTAAGTCTTTCTGACCTGCTGGGCTGAGAAAAAGCCTCACCAGCGTTTGCTTCTGTTCTAATCCATCATGCTACTCCTCCAGGCCTCTGCTCCCATTACTCAAGTCCCAGGCTCAACGAGGCCCTGGAGGAGAACTGGAAATCCTGTCTGAAGACCCTCACCTTCCCTCAGGGAGGAAGTTCCTGGCACAAGGCTATCATTCTGAACTCCGTCTTCCAGCCACCATCTTGCTCGACAGAGGACCAGGCGAAGGCAGAGTCCAAACTACAGAAAACATATCGAACTTGAACTTCCAGATGGAACGAGCGGTTATCCACCATAACCTGCTTCCCTTCAGAGAAGCAGGTAGTGTCTGACCTAACATGAGTCTGAACCACGGGGAGAGCCAGTGTCTGGAGGAGAGAGGAACATTCCCAACGGCCAGGGACCTCTGGGTATCAGGCAGGACGTGTCCAAGGTCAGATCCTGACTCTGCGCCTTATTATTAGCGGTGTGAAATGGGAAAAGTCACTTTTTCTCATGAGCCTCATCCCGTAGTCTCTGCCTCATGGACTTTCTGGACTATATGAAATAATACAGGCAAACTTTCCAAAGCACAGAGCAGGTTCTTAAAAAACGTAATGCAGTCTGAGCGTAAACGTACCACAGTCAGGATGGTGGGGCACCGTCCCAAGCCCTCCGACTGCAGTGGCGGTCGGCACCCGCGGATCAGTCCCCCGCCCCCCGCCTGTATTCTTCCCTGACTCTGAGGCCTGCGGAGCCCCTGACAGCCGGGGCGGTTTGCCCGTTGCCTTGTTTATTCTGCCTCCTCCCCACGACACCAGTGCAAGCAGGAACCCTGCTGGTGTGTCTTCGGGGTCACCAGGGGACAGGCCCAGATGGATGTCAGAGCAGGCTGCTGTGGTGAATTATTTAGCACCCCTGCTCCGAGGTAGCAGCCCCTGACTCATCAGGCAGGAGCACATTCCTCTTCCCTTAAATGGCACACGCAGAGCCCTGCTACGGGGTGGGGACGGCACAGTCTTCACTGCTCAACTCCTCACAGCTGGGGCGGCTGTGGAAGGAAGGGATGTAGGAGCCCAGCCAAAAAGAAGATACACAGAAGAGGAGGTGCAGCTAGCTCCAAGGAGGAGAGCCACATTACTGGCAACCAGAAACACCAAGAACAAAAGAAGGTCAGGGTCAGCCAGTGACCAGAGTCAGCTGCCCCGAGAAAACAGAGATCAGAATCATCAAGTGGTACCCATGGACACTCCAAAGGCCTCTAGTCCTTTGGGATCTCCAAGGTGACTGCTCTGAGGAGCACCTAGCCGTAGGCACATGAGTGGAGAGAAGATTTAGAAGCCAGGTTCGTAAGTAGCATTTACTGTACACACAACATCTCACTGAACCCTCCTGACCACCCTCCAAGGTTATCTCAATAGTCCTTTATCACAGATAAAGAAACTGAGGTTTGGAGAAGTCAAAATCGCTGTAACTACAAGCATTCATCTAACTACTGAACCTATTTCCTTTTTCTCCTATTTATTGCTGTTCTTGAAACTTCCATTTAGCCAGCTGAATCTGCCCTTCCCATTCCATCCATCCTAGGTTCCGGTTCATCTGGATATAAGGGATGCTTGAGTGGGGCCAGTTATGGGGGGATGCGATCATACCACTAAGAGATTGACTGGGTCAAGGAGAGCAGTTGGAAAAACAAGGTACCCCAGGGCTAATGGGCAAGTTCCCGTGCTCGTCATGAATGCCATGAATGCAGGGTGAGGCAGTTACAGCCCCTCTTCATGGAGCTGTGGGACGCAGGAAATACAGGCGCACCTTGGCGATATTGTAGGTTCAGGTCCAGACCAGCTCAATAAAGTGAATGTCACAACAACGTGAGTCACATGCATTTTTTGGTTTCCCAATGCATGTAAAAGTTATGTTTACACTATACTGTAGTCTATTTTTTTAAAAATATTATTTATCTTTTATTTTTGTCTGCGCTGGGTCTTCGCTGCAGCACGCGGGATCTTTCATTGTGGCGTGCGGGCTCAGTTGCCCCACGGCATGTGGGATCTTAGTTCCCCGACCAGGGATCAAACCCGTGTCCCCTGCATTGGAAGGTGGATTCTTTACCACCGGACCACCAGGGAAGTCCCATGTAGTCTATTAAGTGTGTATTATCTCTAAAAAAAAATGTACATATTAAAAAATACCTATTGCTAAAAAATTGTTCATTATCTGAGCGTTCAGTGAGTCATAATCTTTTTGCAATAGTTTAACACCAAAGATCGCTGATCACAGATCACCGTAACAGACGTAACAGTAATGAAAACATTTGAAATACTGTGAGACTTACCAAAATGTGACACACAGAGACCTGAAGTGAGCAAATGCTCTTGGAAAAATAACACCGACAGACTTGCTGGAGGCAAGGCAGCCACAAAACTTCACTTTGTAAAAAAACACAATATCTGCAAAGTCCAACAAAGTGAAGTGCAATCAAACGAGGTCTGCCAGTAATGAACGCTCTCCATACAGTGAGAGCCTCTTTTCAAGCTAAGGGAGTAGGGCCTGGATGCTCTTCTAATTGAGGAAACACAGCAACTCTGTAGCAATCTCTGAGGACCCAGAGAATTCTTCACGCCCCTGTGTGGGCCGTGCAATGCCTCAGTGTGTCTGTCCCACGGGTGCTGTGGACTTCATTCCTCTCCCTTGGCCAACTCAGCCACCTGCCTGATAGAGTGGGTATACTGAGGCCTCCCACACAGCATGGCGCATCTGAGTTCTTGGTTCTCAAAGTGTGACGCCGGACTAGCAGTACCAGCTTCCCCAGGGAACCTGTGGACCAGGCAGAGTCTCAGGCTCCGCCCAGACCTACTAAATCTAGAGGTGGAACTTGGTCATCCCAATTTTTACAAGCCCTTCAGGGGATTCTGCAAGTAGGCTTAAGTATAAGACTCAGAGGTCTAAGTAACCACCAGGAACTGCTGTTGGGAGCCAAAAAGAAGAAGGGATGAACAAGGGCATGAGACAGGAGGGGCCTCTGAGGGCCCAAGATGGCAAGCTGAAGGCCTGGAGACAAAATGGGGCCCACATAAGGGTTTCACTGAGGCTACACCAGAGGTCAGGAAACTGAAAAGGGCCAAGTAATATATATGTTAGGCTTGTGGTCTGTGACTCTCGCACAGCTATTCAACGCTGCTGCTGTAGCCTGAAAGCTAGCAACCTGCAAGCAGATGGGCGTGGCTATGTCCCAATAAAACTTTATTAAAACAGGTGCTGGGCTGAATCTGGCCTGCCGGTTGTGGTTAGCCAACCCTACATCTGGAACAACAGCTCCTCTTAAAAAGTAAAAATAAGCACACAAAAGCACTCAGAAGATCTGGCCATTCTGAGCTCAAGTCCCCAAAAGGCAGCAATCAGCTAGAGCTGAATGGGCAGCCCTCTTCCCTGGGGACACCGTCTCTAGTTTTCCACAGTCCCCACAGATTCTCTCCTAAATACCAGGGCAGAGCCAGTTCACATATGTTATCCTGCTCGTTTTCTCCTTTATCTACTTATATTGACATAAACGTGCATTTGTACGTACATGTGCGTATGTACATACGTATGTATGTGTGTGTGTGTCTGTGTATTTTAACACCCACAGGCTTTCAGTGCTTTATTTTTACAGAGATGCCCGGACATCTCAGTCTTCTCCAAGGGCTTTAATACCACAGTAGTATGAAGCCTGGTTTAGAATTTGGGGACGGGGGCTCCAGCCCTAGGACTGACCTTGCAGCTATAACTTGAGCCAGACTGTGGCCCGCTCAGAGGATCCTCCTGTGTTCAAGTGCACAAATCATCCTTCCCTTCCTTCCCTCTCAGGTTTGCTGTGTCAACAAGCCAGCAGTACCACCCGGGAAAGTAGCAAAAAACAGCCTAATAGTCAGCAGCCCGAATCACACCTTCAGGATTGGCCAAGCAGGGGAAAAGATTCTGTTTTTATTTTTGTTTTGTGTTCCTCCTACATCAGGTATCTAAACACCTCCCTACATCAAAATGGATAATACTCCACAGCATTGGTCCTCTCATTACTCGCCACACATCCTATGAATGACAGACCATGGAAAGAAAACCCTCCACATACATTATTTTGCTCAGATCAGCTAAAGATTCTTTGGGAAGCTCAGAATAACAGGTGTGACTTCTATTCCTCTGTTCTCTTTCCTAGAGGCAGTATAAGGGATCAGAGGTCTTATTTGGAGGCTTCTACCCTCATTCAGTTTTCCTTCCTCGTCTTCCCATCCTCACACTAACCCCAATAAATAAACAATGTGCACAGGACGATCATGATCTTTTCTTAAAGAAGGAAAAGGGCATATTTAATGTCACCCTCTCAGCAGTCTACCTGGAACCTTGCATTTTAATTTTAACTCAAGTTACACGAACATAGTACTGCGTTCTTCTAACTATGCATTTTTCTCAGGGGCCTTTCCAGCAAGGAAATTCCTCCACTTAACCGCCCCTCCCTCTTTCTTCAACTTGTACCCCTTTCCCCACCCGGTCTACTCCAGAAAAGGTCTCTTGAAAGAAAATACATAAATCTTCACCTTATCTGAGTGGAATGTTTGCACAAAGAATCACAGAGATTTCTTTGATTGGTTACACAAGCTAATTTTCCATTTACATTACAGAGCAACAATTTATTCTACAATAAAACTAGCCAACCCTAAGAGTCCACTTCAGTCGACACCTTGGCAGGGGGCCAAAATTCCTGGACTCTTTCCCTCCCACTGTTCCGCCTCCCTCGATCCCACACGGCCAGGCCACCGTTACTTTACAGCTGCTTCTCTCTCTGGGTGCGTTTTGCCTGCTCCATCTCCTGTGTGTTTAAGACAGCGAGCCCCAGTCTGTGAATGACAGTCGGTGGGTCCTGCCAGCATCAACGGTGGAGCCAGGAGCATACCTGGCCATCTGTGAAAGCACGGGTTGACTGGGGTGTTTATAAAAGGAAAGAGACAATGATGAGAGATGGCTGGGATGATTAACCGAGCACTCATTGTGTTCCAGTCATCCCAAGATCGGGAAGGAATATTTCCATGTGAGGGATGAGAAACATGAGATTTAAGAGTGTAAACGATGGCCCTAAAGAAAAACAGAAAGCGACAGAACAGGGTTTGGAACTTAGGTCTGTCTTGTACCAAAGCCAGTGCCTCTTAAATGCAGACATGTATTGAGATGCACTTGTGTACGCAACTCTAAAAATAGGGATGCCAACCGTTGAGCATAGGCACTTTTTATTTACCTTCTGTGAAAGGTGGTAAAGAGGACGTTCCTAGGCTGGGTCTAGTGCGCGTCAGATAATTCTCTGTTGTGAGGTCTGTGCTCCATGCTGTACAGTGTTTGTCAGCATCCCTGATTTCTATCCACCTGATGCCAGTAGCGCTCCTCTTCCCAGTGGTGATAACTAAAAATGTCTCCAGACATTGCCAAATGTCCTCTGGGGGCCCCTCAGGGAACCACTGGTCTAGTAGTTTAGAAATCCTACCCTGCAACAAGTTACTACTGCCTCTTTGGAGGCCATAGAAGGTAGAGCTTAAGAGCACAAATTCTGGGCTTCCCTGGTAGCGCAGTGGTTGAGAGTCCGCCTGCTGATGCAGGGGACACGGGTTCGTGCCCTGGTCCGGGAAGATCCCACATGCCGTGGAGCGGCTGGGCCCGTGAGCCATGGCCGCTGAGCCTGCGCGTCCGGAGCCTGTGCTCTGCAACGGGAGAGGCCACAGCAGTGAGAGGCCCGCGTACCGCAAAAAAAAAAAAAAAAAAAAGAGCACAAATTCTGGTATCAAACATGCCTGAGTCAGAATCTCAGCTCTGCCGCTTACTAGTTCTGTGAACTAAGAAGTATTCCACCTCTTTGAACCCTTCCGAGTAAAATGGGGACAGATACTAGTATTCTGAGGATTAACTGACAAAATGCAGGTGAAGCCCTTAGCTCAGTGCCTGACACAGTAATAGTGCAATAATGCCAGCTGTTAGTATTGCGATTAAGAAAAACACATGTGGCACACCAGTCAGAATGGCCATCACCAAAAAATCTACAAACAATAAATGCTGGAGAGGGTGTGGAGAAAAGCGAACCCTCCTACACTGTTGGTGGGAATGTAAATAGGTACAACCACTATGGAGAACCGTATGGTGGTTCCTTAAAAAACTAAAAACAAAACTACCATAAGATCCAGCAACCCCACTCCTGGGCATATATCCAGAGTAAACCATAATTAGAAAAGATACAGTCACCCCAGTGTTCATTGCAGCACTATTTTACAATAGGGCAAGACGTGGAAGCAACCTAAATATCCACTGACAGAAGAATGCATAAAGAAGATGTGGTACGTATGTACAATGGAATATTACTCAGCCATAAAAAAGGATGAAATAATGCCATTTACAGCAGTATGGATGGACCTAGAGATTACCGTACTAAGTGAAGTCAGACAGAGAAAGACAAATATCATATGATATCACTCACATGTGGAATCTAATTTTAAAAAATGATACAAATGAATTTATTTACAAAGTAGAAACAGACTCACAGATCTCGAAATCAAACTCATGGTTACCAAAGGGGAAGCGATAAATCAGGAGCTTGGGATGAACATACACAGACTACTACATATAAAAGAGACAACCAACAAGGACCTACTGTATAGCACGGGGAACTCTACTCAATATTCTGTGATAACCTATATGAGAAAAGAATCTGAAAAAGAATGAATATATGGATACGTATAACTCAGTCACTTTGCTGTACCCGTGAAACTAATACAACATTGTAAATCAACCATAATCCAGGAAAGTTAAAAAAGAAAAGAAAAACAGATGTCAGAAGGTGTCAAACTGAGTCAGCTCAGCTCATAGGTGAGTAAACTGAGGCTCAAATATAGGAGGTATTAATTGTGATCAGGACCTAGTCCACCTCTTCAAAAATTACACGCTTTTGGCCACGGCACCGGTTTGGTTGTACCCCACAAGCCTGCAAGCCTTGTGCTGGCTCAGCCTCATGACCGAAGAAAGAGCCTGCAGTAAGCGACAGAGACATTAATGGTTTAATGGATGGGGGGATCTTACACGTCAGGCCCTAGAGCAACACCCCAGTGTGTGTGGCACACAGCGGGCAGAACGTGACCAGTTACGGGGGGGAGCTGACAAGTATGTATTAGGATCTGTGATTAAGAGGGAAGGCCAGTCAGGTGAGTAGGGTATGGTAGAGCAGGGGATGTACAGAGAGCAAGAGAGCAGCCATCTTGGATGGCCTGATCATACAGCACACAATGCCTTTAATCATTCCTGCCCCATAAAATTGTACCTTTGAGCCCCCTAGTATATTCTTTCTGAATTACCCATGTTCTTTCGTCTTACAATTGTTAGTATTCCCATCTGCGGCAGCCAAATAATGGAAGGGCACACGTTCAGTCTTTCAGGAAAGTACCTACCATCCATTAGATGGAGCAATCGAAGACAAATGAAAAACAAACAGGAGAAAAAGAAGTGCTAAATGCATGAAATCGCAACACTGGCTCACAGAGACCCTTCCAACATTTTGGAAGTTACAGTATTTTGATATTTTGCTGAATTCAACCCCGGTCGTGGAATACCTCATACTGTTTGACTTTGCTCACTGAAAATGCTTGTTCCACCACTTGGTAACCACAGCTAGAAACTGTGGGATCTCAGTTCAAGTGGAAAAACACCATCTCGATATGCTCCAATCTGTATACTTATTTGTGCCTTGTCATTTTAAGGGAAGTTATGAGATGAGCTAGCTGGCAGAGGGAGTCAGGTAGTATAGGTCAGGCAATAATTAGTCTCTCACTTGAAAAAGTTGGGGGAAATTATCTAGTTATATTTAGAAGGGAGCTTTCTCTGGCCGGGGTTGACATTTAATTACCCTGGATTTAGTGGACCTGTGCTGGACATTTTGATGTTGGCCACTAGGTGATGACGATGAAAGAAAAGACAGTGACAAGCCCAGAAGAAAAAGAGTGAATGGGTGGTGTTTGTGTGTGTGTGTGTGTGTGTGTGTGTGTGTGTGTGTGTGAGTGAGAGAGTGAGTCAGAGAGAGAGAGAGAGAGAGAGAGAGAGAGAGAGAGAGCGAGCGCGAGAGCGAGAGAGAGAGAATGGGTATACTCACACATGCCTTCAACAAACCACAATTTCGCATAATCTAAGCCTCATTTGGTCACCAGGATTATAGGAAGAATAAGGAACAGTCCTTGACTCAGAGACCACAGCTTGATAGAGATAGAAAATAGAAAGATATAATTGCATACATAATACACATACATGAGTACACTGAGGTTGTCCGTAGACCAGTGGTTCTCAACCAGTATGTTAGAGCATACAACAGTATACACTGAATCCTTCCAAACTGGGCTGTCAGATTTTGATCAATGAGTATAAATTATTTTTGTGATCAATAATGTATGCTACAACATTGAAATTTAACCTAAAGAATGTGGAATTAAGCTATTTAGCCATTTAGTATCAATGGGTAAATTATTACTAACACGGGGTAAGAAGCATAAGACAATTTCAAGCCAAGTTTTCTGAAAGGAAAATTGTGTGTTCACTGGACAGATGACATTGGAAAATTTTCTTTCAATTTTCCAAAGCTCGCTTTAAAAAAAAAAAAAAAAAAGGTTCAATTCTAATCCCTTAAAATGTCCTGCCAAAAATTCTACTATTTTCAAGTGTTTCATAACAAAAAGGATTAAATGGGTAGATGAGGAAGAATAGCAAAGCTGCCTCTGGGGGTATACGGGGTTTCTCAATCTGGGAAAACTGGGAAATAATGGATCAGAAATCTCTGTAGTCAAGGCTATGTAAATGCTAGTGGTTCTCAGCTCTTCCCACCATCTTTCCAGTTTAAAAAAAAAATTTTTTTTTATTGAGGTATGGTTGATTTACAACTATACTTCAATAAAAATTTCTGCTGCACAGCAAAGTGATTCAATTACACGTATAATTTTTTTCCCATTATTTTCCATTAGGGTTTATTACAGGAGACTGAATATAGTTCCCTATGCTATACAGTAGGATCTTGTTGTTTATCCATTCTATACATAATTGTCTGCATCCAAAGTACTCAGTGCATTCAAAATACTTAGAAACTCAGGTTTTACATGTTGACTGCTGCTTCTGTCTGCAATGAGGGTTCACATTCGTAACAACAGAAGATCTTAAAAGAAAACTGAGAACCGTGAAGGGGTGCTATGTGTCCAGGGAGACTTCAGGCGGATGCACTGAGCACTTCCAGGGTTTTCGAGAAGGTGATATAACTGTTCCTTCAACTAGGCCAATCATTTAAATGCAGGGAGGCATGGAGGAGATTCCTCTTTGGGTTCCAATGGGTGATTCCTAAAAAGGTTCATCAAATTCACTGTAACTGACAGCTAAGCATTCTCCAGCCAAAGATTCTATGGTCTGAAATCCAAATGTGGCCTCAGAGCTCTCAGGCACAGAAGAAAGCAGGGGTGAAAGGACCAGGTATCTGAATAACCATGTGTTCTCGTTTTGCCAATAAACGTGGTATTTCTGCAAAGATGAGTTTCTCTTTTAAGTGATAGTTTACTAGGACTTTTCATATTGGTCTGAGTTCTCCTGAATATCATTAGAGAACAAAAATCCCTCCTACATTGTTGGTGGGAATGTAAATTGGTGCAGCCGCTAAGGAGAACAGTATGAAGGTTTCTTAAAAATCTAAAAAAAGAATCACCATGTGATCCAGCAATCCCACTCCTGGGCATATATCTGGAAAAGACCAATACTCTAATTAGAAAAGATACACATACCCCAATGTTCATAGCGGCACTACTGTTAATAGCCAAGATATGGAAGCAACCTAAATGTCCATCGTCAGATGAATGGATAACGAAGATGTGGTACACACACACACACACACACACACACGCACGCACGCGTGAATATTACTCAGCCATAAAAAAGGATGAAATAATGCCATTTGCAGCAACATGGATGGACCTAAAGATTATCATACTAAGTGAAGTCAGTCAAAGACAAATATTATATCACTTACAAGTGGAACCTAAAAAAAATGATACAAATGAACTCATTTACAAAACAGAAATAGACTCATAGGCACAGAAAACAAACTTATGGTTACCAAGGGGGAAAGGGAAATTAATTCCTAATTAAATTAGGAATTTGGGATTAACAGATACATACTACTGTATATAAAATAAACAACAAGGACCTACTGCAGAGCACTGGGAACTACATTCAATATCTTTTAATAACCCACAATGGAAAAGCATCTGGAAAAGAATATGTATATATAGCTGAATCCCTCTGCTGTACACCTGAAACACCGTAAACCAACTATACTTCAATTAAAAAAACCAAAAAACCAAAATCCCTGCTGTGTACACGCCTTTTCCTTGGAAAACCTCACTGCTATAATGGTCATTCTAAAACTTTATCTGAGGGATCTTAGCGATGCTATTAAAAAGAGAGCTCTGGTGTTGGACAAGACTTTAGTTATCTCAGGTAACCCTGACCCAACCTACAGCCCCCTACAACTCCACCATTTAACATTAGAATAAAATTCTCTTTTCTCCCTTATTGATCTTCTGGTTTCTCTACTTGATAAGGCCTGTGGTCTAGGTTCAACTTATATCATTGGTTCTAAAATTTGAATGTGCAACAGAATCACCTGGCCGCCTTGTTAAATAGAGACTGCTAGGCCCCCAACCCCAGAGCTTTTGCTTGTCAGTGGGTCTGGGGTAGGCAGAGCCTGAGAATTTGCATTGCTAGGGAGTTCCCAGGTGCCAGTAAAGCTGATGCTACTGATCTGGGGATCACACTTTGAGGACCACTCAACTATATCCTTAACCATGATAGGAATGCAAAGGCATTCCTAGAGACTTCAGCCCAGTTCGCAGCCAGAGGTCTCAATCCCCCATGCTACGCCCCTGCCTTCATTTCAATAAAGTTCCAGATAGAAAGTGCCCTTCATAGACTTCTCAGGTTTCCCTGCCCCTTAAGACAGTGAGGAATTCCAGAGAAGGAGCGGGGAAGATCCGTCCACATGGTTCATTCATAGCTTATCAATACTTATTCACAGGAAGGTCTTCACGGCTCAATCAGGAGTCCATTTTTCAAAGAAATCATATACTCGACATCACATATTTGAACTTCTCATTTTGTAGATGAAAAGCCTGAAAGCAGATCATGAGACTAGTCTAAAGCCAGAGTGCTAGCTCCTAGTAACTGGCAGAGTTGCCCCTAGAATCTACGATTCTTGATTGGTCAGTTTCCAGTACAGAATCCTTCTCTGGCAGGCCAGGCTCCCCAATTGGATGATGTATTTTAATTATCTATATCATATTTTTTTCTCATTTGAACAGAACGCTCCTAAAATACAGTTTAATAATTGCAGCTATTACTATGCATGCATTTTAATTGCATAAGATACAAGTGAGGTTTTGTTTTTGAAGTGGCACCATCCTATTTATATTACCTTGCCGTGTGATTTACAGGCTACAGATTACCTTTAAGCATTCTGATTTAAAAAGAGCAACGCTCTAAAATTACTATTATCTTCAAGGAATAAAGACGTTTTATTTTACAATCTTTTTGTCTTGCATCGTATATAATCTGTAACTAACTGAGTCAGGCTTTAATTGTAGGTGGATCCTTCTCATTCCATTGTTTAGCTGTGCAAAATTTTGCAGCAATTAGAAGACACAAAGTTCTTTCCCCTTACTTAACAAGACACCATTTCAGCCTTCCCTGGTGGTGCAGGGGTTAAGAATCCGCCTGCCAATGCAGGGGACACAGATTCGAGCCCTGGTCCGGGAAGATCCCACATGCTGTGGAGCAATTAAGCCCGTGAGCCGCAACTACTGAACCTGTGCTCTAGAGCCCGCGAACCACAAGTACTGAGCCTGCATGCCACAACTACTGAAGCCCAAGCACCTAGAGCCCGTGCTCCGCAACAAGAGAAGCCACTGCAATGAGAAGCCTGCGCACCACGACAAAGTGCAGCCCCTGCTCACCTCAACCACAGAAAGCCCGAGCACAGCAATGAAGACCCAACGCAGCCAAAAATAAATTAAAAAAAAAAAAGACACCATTTCAAAAGAAGGAGAGCACAGACGGAAGTACTGTAGGGCGTAATTTAAGTTACCTGGGCCATGAGCGTGACATAGGATAAAATGAGCTACTTTCTCCCTAAAGTTCCTTTAGCAATGTATTGAGCTACAAAGACTTCACATGAGATAGGCCTTCTGGTGTGGGACACCACTGGGCTGACAACTCCAACTGTTTCTTCATGAAGACAATTAATTTGATTAGGAGTTACAGCATGGAATTTCATTTTCTAATGGGCCTCAAACACAAGTGGCTGTGTACAATCATTCTGAGATCAAAGCGACTTTGGGTCTGGACTGCTTTTCACCGGCCTGTCACCAACTGAGAAATCAGCTCCTCGTTCCTTAGTTGGGTCAGGAAAACTGACAGCCTTCCCAGGGTCTGCACACCCCAATCCTTAAAATTTGAAAACCCAACCATCCTCTGTAAAACTTACGTAACTGGAACTTTACTCACTGAAAAAGTTAGCAACAGAAAGCTGTGCACATAATACTTCTTTTTTTAAAAAGGCAGCCCACCCTCTCACCAGATGAAAATTAAAATTCACCTTAGAAATAATTCATGCAACATCAGTTAATTTTCATGAGTCATTCCCACTAACATCTTGCTAATGATCTGTCCTGGCAGAACACTGTTTCACCTAACTCCTCTTCCATCTTCCTTATTCATTTCAATGAAAGCATTTAATAATAGCCAAATGGCAAATAATAAGGCAAAAAAGAAAAAAACAAAAAACCTGCCAGTCAACTCCAAAGGGAAATTGCCTCTCTTCTCCAATAAGTTTCTAATCAGAAAGGACCAGGAAGATGTAATTAACCTGCAACCAGCATGGGGGTGTGGGGACACCAGCACCGTTCAGGCTCATAATTAAAGTCTGCTTCACATAAACAGCAGAAGGTCAGCCTCTCTGGCTGTCAGGCCAGTGGTGACTTGAACCAGAGATCAATCACCACTCACATCAAAGAAGCGAGAGGTAAAGCCAATGAGACAAATCCAGCTGGAAAATCTCGTCCCTTCACCGGGATAATGCATCCATCACTCCTTTAAAACAAAAACAAAAAACAAAAACATTACCCCCTCCCACTATTCCATACTGCAAAATGTGGCAAATCTTTTATCCTGCTAGGCTCTCTTATGAAACAGAATCAAACAATAATAGCAGACTCTACAGACACCATGATAACACACGCAACTTATACAGTAAATGCCTTGAGGACTACACAGCCCTTTTCCTTGAACCCCGCAGCTCATCCACTCTGTTCCTCTCCCAGAACAGAGCTGTGTAGATCTGAGTTCTGTTGTACGGATCTGAATCCCACCCCCCTCTATTCGGGGATATTTTCCTACTTGCAGTCTTGTACTAAATATATTACTATCACCCAAATTATAACGGATGCTCCTTGAGGGCAGAGACTGTTTTGTGCAACGCTGATGGTAGCAAGCCCCCCTGCACACCACAGGTTCTTTACTAGAATGAACAACTCGTGACACGGAGCTCTGACTTCAACCTTCCCAGCCCCTGGGTGAGATGGGTTTTTCCCTACCTGTTTTCCTGAAGAGAAGACAAAAGCTTAATGTCTTACTCAAGGCCCGAAGACTTTTTTTTTTTTTTTTTTTGCAGTACGCGGGCCTCTCACGGTTGTGGCCTCTCCCGTTGCAGAGCACAGGCTCCGGACACGCAGACTCAGCAGCCATGGCTCACGGGCCCAGCCGCTCCGCGGCATGTGTGATCTTCCCGGACCGGGGCACGAACCCGTGTCCCCCGCATCGGCAGGCGGACTCTCAACCACTGCGCCACCAGGGAAGCCCCCGAAGACTTTTAAAAAGCAAAGGTAGAAAGGAACCCAGGCTTTCAAATGCCAGGGTTCGATTCTGCTTCCCTTCCCTTTGCCACCAAAGCAAACACTGGTTTTACCTCCCAACCATGGTGTCACCAATCAGCAAGTACTATGGAAGGCCACAAGAGCCAGACCACTACCGCGTCTGCATTACACTTCGCCTTATGGAACTATATTCTCATGGGGACATTTTGATTTCTCCACTACTGATATTTTGGGCCGGATAACTCTTTGTCGTGGGGTGGTCCTGTGTCCTGCAGGGTATGTGGCAGTATCCCTGGCATCCACCCACTAGGTGCCAGGGGCACCCCTCCTCCAAACGGTGAAAATCAAAAATGTGTAAGGCTTTGACTAACGTCCCCTGAGTGAGGAAGAGAGGGTCACACTGCTCGAGAATCACTGGGCTACGGAGAGGCCAAGTTTTCCTTGTCTGGAGGGGGCACGTGACCCAGACTGACCAACCAGAGCAGCCCACACTGCTCTCCTCTCCTGATTACTCCATGAGCGTGAATGTCATCAAGTCAAGGGCTCCTCAGTATTTTGGGTGTTTTGGCGGGGAGGATGCTGATAAAGACACTGCAAAAGTGAGAAAGCCTCGCTCCTGAGATAACTGCTTTCTGGGTTCTGGAGCTGACAGTGGTCATCTTTGGCAGCAGGCAGAAAGAATGAAGCCAATACACAGGAGAGCAGATATGAAGAAGAGAGGGCCACCACGATGCAGCGTGAGAACATCCATCCAGTGGTGCCTGAAACAAGCACCACCCCTCAGAATTCCCAGTTCCATGGGCCAATAAACTCCCTCTTGGCTTGTACTTGAGACTCTGAACTTTGCAACCCAGAGAGGCCTGATTTATCGTAGAATGTGAGGCCCCAGTATGGGCTTCCCTTGCAGCACAGAGTGAAAGCCCACGTCCCTTCCCAGGTCAGCAAGGTCTGACATGCTCTGGCATCTCCCCTTCCCTGGCTCATCCACCGTTGCTCCAGCCCCATGCCCACAACCCCGTCCTCCTTGGAGTTCCCTGACACACCAGGCACACTCTGTGTGCGCTGGTCCCTCTGCCTGGAATGCCCCCCCAGCATCAGCATTCCTTACTTCCTCCAAGTCTATATGCAGCGCTCCTTCTCTAGCGGGAGAAAAGCAGTCATAAGATCCCCCTAACATTCTGTCAAGAGGCACAGAGTCTGTTTTGCACGCAGGGCAGAACAGGAGGAGCCATCAGAGATGGGGACTTGCTCGCATCTGGGTGTCTGTTACCCGTTGCCGCTAATCCTGAGTGGCAAGTCTGACGTTTTCCATTTCCGGGTCTGCATCTGGGCCCCTTCACCCAGGTTAGGCTTTCCTTTGCTGCACAGGAACCCGGTTGCATTTGGTGATTTTTTTTTTTTTAATTAATTTTTACTGGAGTATAGTTGCTTTACAATGTTGTGTTCATTTGGTGATTCTAACGAATAACATCTCACATCTGGAAGTCTAGTTTTTCCAACACTCCACAAGTGCTTTCTAAGCTCCTAATTCATGCCAGGCTCTGTTCTAGGCTTTGGGGACACATTGCCAAGCACAACAGACGCACCCCTCTGCCTTGCTGTACTGTCTAAGGATGGGGGTCTCTTGCCACTTTGCACACAGACATGATTTATTGCCTGTCTGGTCAGACCTTCCTATGGGTGAACTCACATTTTAATAGAACACACTGAAGACATTATAGCAAAGAGTTCAAGAATGCATGAGTCAATCCAAGATGGTCTCAATAATAATAACAACAACAGGCATAGCCTGTACTCAAGCCAACATTCTTCCCTCACTCCCAGTATGTGCCTTCCTTTCTTTGGAATCTGGCAGACCTCAGTCAGGCCTGGCTCCACCACTGACCCTGTGACCTTGAACAAATTATTAATCACTCTGAGCTTCCACTTCCTCCTCTGTAAAAGGACGGTATCAACAGTTTCCTACCTTATAAGGTTGCTGGGAGGATTAAGTGAAGTGCTTCATGCAGGAAACTTAACAGAATGAAAAGTCTGAGGCAATCAGCCCGGGGAGACACTCTGAAGCAAAAAAGCCTCCAGAAGTTGCCTCTTCCACCAGCTTTCTCTCCCAGGAAGGTTCATGCCTGGTCACCATCAACTGTGCCTCACCCACTTCAACCACAGGCTGGAGGGGTCAGTGGGAAGTACGCCCCCTCCCCACCCACTGGTTGCTTGGCTGGAGAAAACTGAGCATGAGATTGGACCCCCTTCAGCTGATACAGTAACAGATGGGGGGGGTGCCACCCTGCATCTTCCCAGTGTCGATCCTTTACCTCTAAGAAGCTGTTTCCTCCATGAGAGAACTGGTCTACTTGCTGGTCATGTGCACTTTTGCAATAGTTTTCAGGTGGCACGAGCTTTCCTCTCTGCTTCGCCTACCCCTTCCTTACCAAGCCAGAAGGCAGCCTGCATAATGCGGGGGAGAACTGGCATAAGAGTCAGGGCATTTACATTAGAGAGTTGGCTGTTTATCTCGGTGAGTCTCTGCCCTCCTCTGGGACTTGGTTTCCTCAGGGGTAAAAACCTCAGTGGATTAGATCAGGGGTCAACAACTTTTTAAGTAAAGGGTCAAAGAGAAAATATTTTAGGCTTTGAGGGCCACATAGTCCATAGAGTCTCTGTCACAACTATTCAACTCTGTCCCTGCAGTGTAGCAAGAGCCACAGGCAATACATACATGAATGGGCACGGATGTGTTCCAATAAAACTTTATTTACAAAAACAGCTGCAGGCTGGATTTGGCCAGAGGGCCACAGTTTGCAAACCCCTGGATTAGATGATCTCTTTTTGGTACTTTCTATGTCTGAATTTCCACAATTTAATTGTTCAAGATCCATCTCCCATCTGGCCTTATAGAAAGTTCTAGGTTGAAGTTAAAAGTTCAAGAAATAAGAATAACAGCTACCAATTAATAAATGATTGCTATGTACCAAGTATTCTGCAAATGGCTTTATGCGCATCATGTCATTTTCTTCTCCCAGCCATTTGTTGAGGTAGATACTATAATTAATCCACTTTATAGATAAAGAAATTGAGATTTCAGCAGTCTAAGTAACCCACTGAACATCATAAAAATGAGAAGTGGCAGAGCTGGGATCTGAACTGTTGTTTGACTCCAAAGTCCTTGCTTCACACTACTGACTTATGGGATTATCGCAAAGTTATTCAGAGACCCACCCCCACTGGTCGCTTCACCCCCTACCCTGGTTATTCTTCCATGAACCTTCCAGAAGTTCACGGGAGAAATCCTGTCCTTGCATGCCACATAAATTAAAAGACTGGCCTAAAAATAACACAAGAGTTCACAACACTAGACAACAAATTGCTTTTTAATGCATAATAATTGACTCCTTGATCAGCTCAATACCTCGCGGCAGCAGCGGCTGGAGCACCTAAAACATGCCTTATTTGGAAGGCGATCACAGGGCAAATGCTGAACCTGCTGATGCAGTCTGCAGTCTCTCACCCAGCAGGACACAGCCCTGTTTAAAGAATTCTTTCAACTAAGGAGGAGGAGAGAAGAGAAGCAGCAAGGACCTACATCTACCATGGTTTATCACAGTTAAACTAACTATACTCAGTATTTTGTAATAACCTAACCGATAAGGGAAAATAATCTGACAAAGAATATATATAGATATATATACGTGTGTATAACTGAATCACTGTGCTGTGCACCTGAAACTAATGACATTGTAAATCAACTATACTCCAATAAAATAAAAACTCGTCATAAACAAAACTCTCAACAAACAGTGGCCTTGGAAAAAAAAATCAAAGGGCAACTTAGAACGTGCATCAGTGAGGCTGGCTGGTCTCATGGGAGGCGTTTCAAGGTGGGGCACCTGCTGAACAGCTCCTGGGCTTCTCACTCTCTGCGCCTTCAACAGAGTCTCCTTGAGCAACTGACAATTATTAATACCATCTCTTTAGGGCCAAGATGGATGGAGGTTGGCGATCACGGGGGTGTAGGCTTCGGTGCAGCCACCGTTCCCTTCCCTGGCTTGACGTTAGACAACTGCACTCTCCAGAGAGTTCTAGCGTCCACAGCAGCCACGGTGAAAATGTTAATGCAACAATTCAATAAATATTTAATGGTCTCTCCCGAGCTTGCTGATGCGATTAAGCAGGAGCCTCATTACTAAGACCTATTTCCACCTCCTCTTTAATTGATGAGCTGTATTCCTTTACGCTAACACACAGCGGGTTTAGACACACTGGAGTCATGAATACAGCAGGGAGAGGAAGAAACCATTCCACACCAGACCATCAAAACTCAGCGCAGGTCATCTTCTGGCGAGAGGCTTTGCCCTAGTCCCCTAGCGTGAGAGACAAGCCTGAAACACAGTGAGACAAGCCGCCACCTCAGGAATGTGGACCAGCTATTCCTAGGGTGATGGTAAAATGCAGAGGAAGGTGCACAGGAGGGGCCCTGAATCCATTTCTCACCTCCTAACCAACCACAGCTAGTTATTATTACTACGGTAGCTTATATAATATCTTTAGCCAGCAACAATTTTTCTCGGTGGACTTCATCCTTCCCACCCATGTGGCCCTAGTCATTCTTGGAACCCAGATCAAATGTCACCACCTGTGGGAAGCTTTCCCCACCCCTCCCCAGTCAAAATGAATCATTCCTTCCCTCATAATCCCATGTGCTTTGTTGAAAATGCTCTTACAGCTTTTATCTCACCGGGTGACTTCAGTATTACAGTCAGGAACAGCACCGTTGAAAGTGAAATCTCAAGTCCAAATGCCTAGGCCACCAGCTGCGTGGTCCTGGGCAAATTACTTAAGCTCTCAACACTGTATTTACTTATCTTTAAATTGGAGATGATGATGGTACCCCAAAGGACTGCTGTGACATTAGGTGAGAGAAATGATTGGGTACTCGGCAAGCACTCGACTGCTCTCTAATAGCTAGATACCCATATCCGTAACCATATCCATATCTATGCATCACACATATGTGCATATACACATACCTGCATATGTATACATACACGTATATACAGACACAAAAGTATGAGGTTTCAGATTCCTTCTACATGTATATGTAGAAATATGCAGTGTAGTGTAAGTAGTATGTGGAAAGAATCTGAAACTTCATACCTAGCTTCTCACTCAGCGTAAGAAATTGTGAACCTGGTTGGCTAAATTCTAAGCCATAGGAGTGAGGAGGGCCCCTTTAAAAGGCCACATACCCAGGCACTGTTTCCTTGCTCCCATGTCCTTCTTTTCTTGCAGTTTGGTAGGCCAGTGAGCTTATGACAAGGCCTGCCACCTTCCTCTCTGCGTGCGTGCCTGAGCTAGCTGGTCACTGCTCTTGCTACCTGTTCTCTGCAACTGGAGAGAAGGTTTGGTAGCATCTCAAAATATGCACTCAGGTTTAGGGGGAGGTAGGTAGGAGGCCCAATTTCAGCTTCAACCACAGCCATGGGCCCTGGTCCAGCCTTCACAGGGCTCTCCACTGAAGGATGATGGGCATAATCCTTCCTTATAGGTACCCTGGGAACATCTTTGGAAGGAGCAAGGGTAAAAATCACCCGTCACCTCATTCCTACTATTGTGCATGTGTACCTCCCCACAAGGCTTCAGGGCAGATGCAGGGAGAGGGAGAAGAGACCTTGGGGCTGCGCAGACCTGGTTCATATCCCAGTCTGCTCCCACAAGGCCTTGGGGAGGATGCTCGTCTCTCCAATGCTCATTTTCTGCCCTTGTTACATACGGCAGAGAACTCTAGGTACTCATCCCGATCTCTTTCCTGCCCCCTCAGGAGCAGGACTCCAGCTGTTCTCTAAGCACATTAACAGCTGGAAGAGATACTACATATCCAAGCCTCTTGTGCAGAGCTGTGTGGTCATGTGACCAAGTTCTGGCCAAGAACATGGTAGTGGAATTGGGTGGGACTTGGAGAAGTCTCCTTAAAAAAGAGTAGATGGGGGCTTCCCTGGTGGCGCGGTGGTTGAGACTTCGGCTGCCAATGCAGCGGACACGGGTTCGTGCCCCGGTCCGGGAAGATCCCACATGCCGCGGAGCGGCTGGGCCCGTGAGCCATGGCCGCTGAGCCTGTGCGTCCGGAGCCTGTGCTCCACAACGGGACAGGCCACAGCAGTGGGAGGCCCGCGTACCGCAAAAAAAAAAAAAAAAAAGAGTAGATGGTAGGGAGGGATAAATTAGGAGTCTGGGATTAACATATACACACTACTATATATAAAATAGATAGCCAACAAGGATCTACTGTATAGCCCAGGGAACTATACTCATATCTTGTAATAACCTATGATGGAAAGGAATCTGAAAAAGGATATATATATATATATATATATATATATATATATATACACACACACACACACACACACGTGTGTGTGTGTATAACTAAATCACTTTGCTGTACAACTGAAACTAACACCTTATAAATTAACTATACTTCAAAAAAAATCCCCAAAAGATTAAAAAAAAAAAAAAAAAAGAGGAGATGTGCTCTGCTTCTCCCTTTTTGTCTTGCTGCCTGGAATACAGATGTGGTGGCAGCAGCTGGGACCACGCAACGACCCTGAGGAAGGGAAAACTTACCCTGAGATTGGCAGGGCTGGAAAAAACAAACCTGGGTCACTATGATTCAGTGAAGCTGCCAGACCAGCCCTACACAGCCACCTCTAAACTTCTTTTACAGGGAGAGAAATAAATGCCCAACTCACTTATGCCACTGGTGAGTTTTTCTCTGTCCTGGGCAGCTCAGCCCATTTGTTATTGAGAAATAGAGCTCAGCAATGACGTAAATAAAACTACAGCCTGCAGCCCCCCACCTGTTTCTGGATGGCCCAGGAGCTAAGAGTGATTTTTAGAGATGACCAGTTTGAATCAATGTGATGATAGGAAATGACAGCTCTTAAACCCCACCACCTCAAAACAGAATTCCATTCTTCTCATTAGTAGACCTGTATTATGAAAGAGTGATACTCAATTATTATTATATTTTGAATTTTTTCAATAAAAATGTTGTCGAAATCTGTTTTTTCATTACATCAGTACCTACATACTGTCCTCGACTTTGCCTCGTCTTGCAAAATCTGAAATATTTACTGTCTGGCTCCTTACAGAAAGCATCCGTTGACCTATGGTATAGAAAAGTCCCAAATACACTGCTAGTCATATAGAAAATGCTCAGTAAATGACAGCTATGAGTATAATTAAATCTCCAAAAAAGCTTGGCACTGAAGTTACTCCATTATTTCTTCCTCTTTGCGAGATATTACAATCCTACAGAAAAGTCTGGCTTAATTCTTTGCTGACTTGAACAGATTAAAAAAAAAAAAAATCTTCCAGTCAACCTCAGCCTTCCCAAGCATCTTCACTTTCTTTCCTACTTCTTGGTCACCAGGCAATAAAAAGTAAACACGAGAGCCTAACAAAGACACTTACAATGTACTGTTTCCCATGCCTCCCCCCCCACTCCACCTCTCATAGACACATATCTTTAAGATCACCTAGTCAAAAAAGGGACAAAATGGGTAAGACAAAGGAGTAAGTCTAATTTCATTTAGATCCCCCTCTGGAATGTCTTTGTAACTGGGCCTACTATCCATCCTACATTTCCCCATCTAACTCCGGATTTGACAGCGGTAAACTGCCCATCTGACACAAATGAACAGAACCCTGGGCAAAGCCACGTATATGACTCCACCATTCACCACATGGCACTAATGCTTCAGCCACGACCAAACTCAATCTGGGCATCTAGAAAGAGCTTCTCGTGGATGTAACACCAGGAGCAGTTGAAACATGAGTTCCAACCTTCTCCAACAAAAGGAAAATTATATGGTTGAGTTAAATCGCAAGTTCCCAACCTTTGTGGGCAACAGTGCCAAGTTTCTGGCTCACGCCCATGTCGCTCTGCCAGTCTGGGCCAGCTCCCTCCACCACCCTTCTGCCCCCGACCCTCAGTTGGACACATTCTAATCCGTCCAAGAGTTTGGGCTGTGACAAATACCAGGCTTGGGATTATGAAATGGGGGTGCAGGATGAGTGCAGTGGAGGCCCCCGATGGAGAAAGAAGGGGACTCTTGTGGGCATCACGTCTCTCCTGAAGGCAGTCAGGGAAGCAAGGACTGCGCACTGGCACGGGGGCGTGAGTCAATGAATGAGGTGGCAACAAGTGGGACGCTGGGAGGCGGAGCTGCGTCTCTGGCTGGGTGTAGCCTCCTGCAGGTTACCACATCCGGCTCAGCCCACGGGAAGACAGGCCAAGGGGAAAGTCTTTTGGCAAGTGTGGAGGCTCAAAAGGTGTCAACACATCAAGGAAAGGGAGCCTTGGCCAACGGCTTAGGAGGGTGGTGGGTAGGCCAGGGAAGGGATCAGTTCCTTTAGGTGAGCCAAGACCGCTGCTTATGAGTTTGTCATGTTGCAAAGAATCTGAAACAGGCAACTGGGATGGGAGGTGGAGGAGAGAGTTCTTGATTAAAAGTATCACGTGTTTTGTCTCAGCATTAAATGTTCCCCAGGAGGATGTATTAGAACGTCTATTACAGCATTCTCTGTAATAGCTGCTAACTAAAAACTAACCAATTGCCCACCGAAAACGGAATGGGTACACTGGGATTTATTTAACAATGGAATACTATACAACAATTAAAATGAACGATCTACAACAAAATGATTGAACCTCACAAACAGAATGCTGAGTGAAAAAACCCAGGTACAAAAAGAGTATGATTCCATTTACGGCAAGTATAAAAACAGGCAAAACCTACCACGCTAGAAATAAGGGTAGTGATCACTGGTAAGAGGGGGGCAGAAGGGTCGCTGTGGCACTGGTGACATTTTATTCTTAATCTGTATGCTGGGAACATGAGTGTGTTCACTTTATAAGCATCAGATATGTTCACTTGAAAAGACTCAAAAAATATAACTTGGCCTTTGACAGATGGGGAACCATAGTTTGCCAGTCTTGAAAGGAGCCCTAGATATTCTGGGGATGAGGCACCCATATAACTTCATTTGACGATAAGGTTCAAAGAGAAGGGACATGATAATAGTGGTAGTAGCTGTAACAATAGTAAAACTATATAATTATAGTAATAAGCTAATAGATATTCAGTGCTCACCTGTGCTAAGCACTTTGCAAGTATTATCGCATTTAATCTCTACAATAACGCTATGAAGTATGGGCAATGACATCCCATTTTATAGTTGAGGAAACTGAGGTTCTGAGGAGTAAAGACATGCGCCCTGACCCCTGATTTAAGCATGTGGCTGGCGTGCAGGTTGGGGAGAGCTCTTGGCAAAGTGAGAACTTGATCCAGGCCTCCTGACTTTTGAGTCAATATGCCTCTGGGTGGTTAAAAAATGTCCGCCTAAAGATATGTCAATGTCCTAAGTCCTGGAACCTGTGAATGCTACTTTATTTGGGAAAAGGCTCCTTGCAGATATAATTAAATTAGGATTTTGAAAGGAGAAAATTATCCTGACTTATCCGAGTGGGTCCTAAGTGTTATTGTGTAAGTGTCCTCACTAGAGAAAGGCAGAGACACAGAGATGTGACACACGCACAGATAAGACAATGTGAAGATGGAGGCAGATATTACAGTGATGTGGCCACAAACCAAGGAACACCAAGGACTGCTGGCGGCCACCAGAAACTGGAAGAGGCAAGGCAGGAAGTCTCTCTGAGCCTCTGGAGGAAGTATGGCCCTGCCAACACCTTGGCCTTCAAACTTCTGGCCTCCAGAACTGTGAGAGGATAAATTTCTATTGCTTTAAGCCACCCAGTTTATGGCAATTTGGTAAAGCAGCCACAGGAAACAAATACACTCTCCATCAGCTAAACATCGTACAGCATCATGTAAACAATGTTCTACAAGATGGCCACACGAGTGTCCCTGAGAAGCATCGTGGGATCATACAGGTTTGGGAACTAACGTTAGACAGTTTTCTTTACAGTTGGACTTCTCGGAACCTTTTATGTGTTTACTGTGTCTTATGTGTCTTTGAGAAGGCGGTATGGTAACACAGAATTTCCCAGTCTTAACTGGAAGATCCCACTGACCAGCCCAGGAAAGTGCTGCAGTATGCCATGCTGAAAACACTGCTGAGACCCACGAGGGGACAAAGGTCTAAAAATTTAAGAGGTGTTACTTTGCCAAGCTCATGATTATTTTTTAAAGTCCCCCCCAAACACAGCATAGTAGTTATCAGATCAAGAGTGAGACTGGATGATCTCTGTGGGGCCTTCGATATCTAACAATTTCTAATTCTTTATGTATAACACCAGAGATGGTTCTTGCCCATGGCAGACATTGCTAATCAATCACAGCACACTCCCCTGAGCTCTGAAAGGGCCCCCTAGTCCTCCTTAACCAGAGCTCTAGGCAAATAAAACCTGTGTACTATTTCTGTCCTAGTAACTCAATAGACAGTTCAAATAAATAAACGGTGGCTTATGGGATTTCAGAAATGAGTGTTATTTTCTTCCTGCCCAGGAAGGACAACCTCATCCCCACCGACATGTGTTGATTTTCTTGCCATTTCTAGAACGTACAATCCTTTGCTCTGATTTTTAAAAGAGAACTCCAGCAATGATACTGGATGAGAGCCTTTGGGAGCAGGGAGGGGAGGGTTGGGGCACTCTACATGCAGTCTAACCTTTGTTCTCTTGGCAGAATTTTCTCCAACAAATTAATATATATATGTGTTTACTGCCTTCTGAGCTCCAAAGCCATTCATGGACGTTGCAGTTGATCTTAAAAATCTTTGCATCCGAAGTCAAATCCCAGAGCAGCAGCTGCGTCTGATTAGACTTCCCTGGCAGGAAAGTTCGGAAGCTCAGGGTCTTCAAAGAAAACCATTAGTTGGGGGTGTAATTTTAAAAGGTGAGGAACCATGAATGCCTCACTCCTACTGCAAGAACACCTTCCTCCGAGGGGTGTACAAACCTCTGCAAGGGGCAACTGTCGCTGACCTTGTTTTATAATTTAAAAAAAAAAACAGCTGAAGGTCAGAAACATTAAGTACGGGGATTTAGTGAGGCTATGAGGGTTTTCAGCCGTTCCATCCCCCCAAAAGGAGGAGGGAGTTGAGAAAAGGAGGAGAGTGATAAAAATAATTTAAAAATTTACATTAAGTAACAATTTTCTTGCAGTTGCTATGTCAGACACTGAGCTAGGTCCCGGTCAGTCAGCTCAGTCAGCCCCTACTAGGTGGCAGGAACTGTACACTGAGGATGGGAGTTGAACAACATAGTCCCTGCCCTTCAGGGACTAGGAGGCAGTGGAAGACACTTGTCACACTGAAAAACAAATATTTTATATCTTGAGAAATGCTCTGGACAAAAAGTAACATGGTGTGTGGGGAGGGGGCGGGGCTTGGTGACGCAAAGCTGGGCAGGAAGTCCTCTTGGCAGAATGACATTTAAGCTAAGGATGTCAATGATGAGAAGCTGCCAGCCAGGCAAAGTTCTAGGAGAAGCGCATTCCAAGCAGGAAGAAGAGCAAGTGCAAAGGCCCACAGGCAGGCAGGAACTTGGGTGTGAAGGGCCGTTGTGGCTGGAGCATGTGGACGAGTGTTTGGGAAAGGACACGTCCTTGCAGAGCAGACAAGGGGCAGCTCTGTTAAGGTGGCGGGTAGGGGGCCGCCCCGCAGTTCACGGTGAAGTGTTTGGATTTTACTCGTATTGCAATGGGAAGCTGCTGGAAGATGTTACATAGGGGAGGGGTATGATCTGAGTTAAGCTTTAAAAACACTCGGTACTGGGGAAGGTTATTGGGTAATCAAGGTGAGAAACGATGGTCACACATACTAAAGTTGTGCCTGTAGAGATGATGAGCAGCGCTCCATCTGGGATAAACCTCTTTTCTATCATATTGTTTATTGAGGTGTAATTTACATACAGCAAAATGCATATCTTATGTGTAGAGCCTGATCAATTTTGACAGATGCCTCTACCCATGAAACCCACACTCTACCGAGAATGTAAAGCATTTTTTGTACCCAAGGAAATGACTTCAAGCCCCTTTCCCGTCAGTCTTCCCTCTCCCTCCCCCATGTTCAGTGTGGGATATATTTTTGAGATAGAGCTGAAAAGACTCACTTCCCTGGGCTGCGACATGGCAGTGTGTGGAAAACAGAAAGATCCAATATGCCGAAAGTTCGTAGCTCAAACAACGGGGGTGCCTGGAAGTGCCACTGCCTGACGCGGTAAAGGCCCGGGGAGGAGAATAAATCTGCAGTTGTGCTCTGACACATCAGGTTTGAGAAGCTCAATGAACACCTAACGAAGACGCTGAGAAAAGAGTTCAGCGTGTAAGTGTGGAGCTCAGGAGTGAGGTCCAGGCTGAAGATGGAAAGCTGTGAGCCATCGCGTGAAGCCATGGACTGGATGATGTCAGCAAGGGAGCGAATAAAGATGAAACGGAGGAGCAAAGGAGACTGAGGCAAGAGGAAGATGCGGCAATGGGATACGCCTAAACCTGCCGACGCAAGAATAAAACCACAGCAAGGCGGGAACGATGCACTCACACAAATGTTCCTGGCAGGTGGAAGGCAACCTCCGCGTCGCTTAATTTATTTAACCATCCCCCAAACTCTGTAGGGTAGGTCTCATTATCATTCCCATTTCACAGAGAAGGAAATGAGGTTCAGAGAGGTACTGACTTGTCTAAAGGCTAATAAACAGAAGAGCTGACATCTTGACGCGTAGCAGCTTTCCCCCAAGCGCGTACTGCAGCACGTTAACAACTCAGGCTGCAAAAGGGTTCTGGGGTCATATTAGCATGGAAGACGCAAACTCATAGTTAAACAGGTTTCCCTACTCCAGGGCTCAGAGCCTTTAATATGCTGGTATGAACTGTGATTCCTCCAAAGAGAGATGTAGGGTATCGCATGTTTCAAATATACATGGAACCATGTTTTCGCTTTCTTGTTTGGAAGAGCCATTCGCCCAACAGGTGTTTCCTAGAACACCGTAGGGGAACCATTCGTTGCTAGAAGGCAACAGGATCACGTCTTCAAAATGTGTTTGAACAAAGTCCAAAGTGTTTCCACAGACATTATGTCACTTGTACCCAAAGGAGAAAGGGCTGACATGAACATTCCATTTAACAGATAATGGAGGCAAAGTGCACGAGGTTAAGTGGTTTGTCCTGTACCACAATCCTGCAGCAATTAAGCAAGAGAAATCAGCCCCGGTTCATAAGCCCAGGGGCAAGAGAAATCGGGTCAGGCCAAGGGGGAATCAAGCAGGAGGCGTGAATGAGGCTCCTCCTGGCCTCTGCCCCTTTCTTTACAACTTTCCCTTGGTATTTGCTTTCGGCAGGAATCTACCTGGGGGGGGAGGGTGTTAACTGACGCAGAAGATGGAGGAAAAAGATGGGCTCCAGGTGGGCTCAGGTCACGGGCATGAGGAAGAGGCTTCAGCCCTGTTGGGCGTGTGAACTGTGAAGGGTCTTGTCGGAGGAGCCTGAGGGAAGTGTCTGGAGAGGAGGAAAGAGGTGACACTGGGGACTGGGGAAGGACCCACTGAAGGACACAGACCTGCCTTAAGAATTCCAAAAGCTGGGGGACTCGAAAGCACCTCACAAGTAAATCAATCTGACCTTGAGTCGTCTTGGTTCAGCAGTTAGAGAACTCAAGGCAAATTAGTCAGATGTTTCTCCAGTATGAACGTGAACCCCTACACCCCCATGCAGCCCTCCTGCATCCTGCCACAAGGGGCCCTCGTGGACTGCAGCTGCGTATTGCATGCCAACGTCACAGGGAAGGGTGCAGCAGAGAGAGTCGTGGGGAGGGGTCACTAGGTCCAAACTGTAAAGGGAAGACCACACAACCACCAGAAGCATAAGCGTAAGCTCCACGTATACTGGGGGTGGACAGTCACAGGTTCCAGTCCCCCGCATGGCCACTGAGTAGCTGTGTGACCCAGAAGAGTTACAGCACCTCTCTGAGCCTACCCTTCCTCATCCGTGGAACAGGGATGATAACAGCACCTACTCCGCAGGGTTACTGTGAGGATTTTAAGCGATCAGAAAGGAAAAGCCAAGTGTGTCTCAAGGTAGAGTCCAAGGTCTCACTTGAGATGCTTCTTCACATGCAGATTTCTAGGTGTCACACATACCCCCTGAAGCAGACTCTCTTAAGAATATTTTTATGTGCAGGAAAGTCTAAGAAAGATTGATAAGACACGTAGTCTGTACTTGGCAAAGACTCAGTAAGTTAATAGCTATCATTCTATATACTGCTATCATCAAGTATAACATGTTAATATGAGACCTTTTCTCCAGGCTAGACAGTCCGAGGGCTCAAAATTAGAATTCACCTGAAATCCAGCTCAATAGATATTCACTTATCCTCAAAAGCCTAAACAAAGCCTCAACCACTGGAAAAACTAAAGGTTTTGTCATTACAGCCGCCTAGGTGAATGCAAAGGAATCTTTTGTTAATGTTACCAAGAAATCAAGTAGTCACTTCTTTTTTTTTTTTTTTTTTTTAAAGAAAAAGTAGTACAAGGCAAACTTTCAAAGACGTGATAAGCAATGTCACGTACACACTCCCTGATGTTTGGCATCTTGCCTGGGAAGGTGCTTTGGGAGGAGGAAGACCTTCGTGATGGGTATGATGATTTCTATACACAAGCTGGCTGGTAAAAAGTCAAACATGAAGCAATTCTCAAAGGCCTCTGGGCTATACTTGGAGGGAAACCATTCATGAGTTTTCCCAGACACTGAGTCCCACAGTACCTGCGTCCGTCTGTTCCCTCCAGCGTCCCTCCATCTTCCGTATCTTTTGGAAGACATCCAGATACAATCTTTGCAAAAACAAGTCTCCCTCTGCTTGTCACACAGAGCAGCAGGATATGAAAAAAGAACATCACCCCCAAAAACAAACAAACAGAAAACTGCACGGTAATCAAATGCGAAGTATCTTGGGAAAGAATCCCTTGCCATTTAGATTTTGAGAAAAAAATTTTTAAAAAAGCAAAGAAACTCTTTCGGAACATTACATTTAAACTCTCCATACAATTTCCATCAAGTTTCATTATATTCAACTAGGATTGCCATTCTGTGTTTTGGTAGCTGAAAAAAATTATTCCCTCTGCTTCCTCTCACTGACTCGGAATATCACGCTGAGTTTATATGCACCCAGAGCTCTCCTATTTGATTACACAGCTAGGAGGTGCTTCACGTGACCAGGTACCTTTCAGGAAAGATTCAGAAATCTAGCTTGGGGAGCAGAGCGTCTCTAAGATTCGGTTTTCCAAAATTATTGAAAATGGCAGATCTCTGTAAGCACTACACAAAGCAGGGCACTGGACCCCCCGGTTGTCCCTGGACGCCTTTTAATTGCCCGATCTTCACGTCGGGGGTAAACGCAGCACAGAATCACTCTGCCTTCTCGGCAAAGACCATAAATGTCACCACCAAATTGGCGAGTGCTAGTTCAAACCTTTGCCTCTCATTCCTTGAGACATCTGTGTCCCTACGGATAGCAATCCGGGCTTAAAGGAAATCTTGGATAAAGGAGCCAAGAGCTTTTCCTGCTAAGGCTGGTGGGAGGAGGCCAATGGGGAAGTGGGCTCGATAAAACTGTCTCAAAAATAAGTTCCATCTTAAAAAGCTCATGAAGGGACTGAGAGAGTTATTTCAGTTTCTCAAATGGAAGCCCAGCCCCAAAAATAAAAAAAGAAAAGGCTTGTTGAGGGAGAAGCTTGAAAGGCTGGGAGAGGTTGAGGGTATCACTGCAGAAAGATTGCCTGGTAACAGAGCTTTCTTGTATTACACCCAAAGCTGTGTACCATCTGAGGCTGATTCAGGAAAACACTCAAATCTCCTGGTAATTTCCTGCAGACAAGACATTTAATCATCTCCAAGCCTCCACCGCAAGAGAGAGAAAAAAAGCAAAAAACCTAAACCAAATGATTCACACTCTTAAAAAGGAATCTTGCCTTCGGAACAAGAACTGTTTTCTGCTCTTGAAAAGCAGCCACGATTTGTTATTCTAACAAAGTGTTCCCTTCCTCCAAACAGAAATAAAAGTCGCTCAAGGAGGGCCTGTACTGATTTCTGTTCAGCATTTCTTGAAACTTCCATCTAGTCAACAGTTTCTCCTGGCAGGTTCTCAGAAATCCAGGGAGAGCTGGGTAGTCAGTGACTAAGAACACAGCATTATTTTTCTAAGCTTTCCCCACACCCCCACTTTTTGGCCCCATGGGAAGATGTCTTATTGTAAGATGAGCAGAATTAGCTGTACATATAAATTCTTCACTGCTCAGCTCCCTTGACACCTTCATCTGAATTGCCCAACGGCTGGGAAGATTTGGCAAGTGATGATTTGAAAAAGGAAAGGCCCAAATCCTCCCCAAGTGGTATTTGTTCTGTCTGTACATACAGCGCTGTGTCCATCTCTCTAATTACTCAACTAGTTGCACAGATAAAAACATCTGTTGGCAGAAAGCAGGGAACCCAAAGTATACAAATGAGTCACACAACACCCAAACAACTGCAAACAGAGGTAATCCAGCAAAATGAGGGCTGCTACGAGCCAAAATAATTTAATAAGGGCGGAAATGGACTTGGGCAATCCATGCCTCAGACTTTGCTCCAATTCTGGAAGGCTTTTCTTCCAGCAGCCCAGCAGCCTCATCTTCAAAAGCAACAACAACCAAACCCAAAAAACAAACAAACAAAAACAACCAACCCGCTGGCCCCACACATTAGGCTTCCAAGTTCTTCCTTAGGTAGGTACACATGAGCAAACAGACTGGGGAGAGGGAGGACGCTGAAAACGCATCTTTTAAATAAAACTTACCCCTCCCCCAGCCCAATCCCTATAGATTATTTTGGTTTTAAAATTTCCCAGGATACAGCTGCCCAGGCACCCCAGATTTGCATGATCTCAGGTTAGGTCTCCCAACAGCCAAGAGGGTACATTTGCAATCCTGGGAGAGCAGGGTTCCAATGAACTCCCCCCAACAGCTTTCCCCATCCCACAGACTCTTTTCTCAGAGCTAGGAAGGCCAGGAGAGGGGGGCCTCTCCCCTACTTCCACCCCCAATTCAGAGAGAATAAATGAACAAATTTCAGAGCTGCTTAATTACAGATATCCACCAAGGAGAAAAGCAAGGAATTTTTTAAGTTCTAGGAAAACGAGCAATGAGGAATGTGGGGAGAAACACATCATCTTTTAAAGTAGACCTTCCTGGAGACATGAAACATTTTTTGAGAGTGTAAGGGAAATAAATAAGTAGGTCATTAACAATACATACATTTTAAGTACTTGAAGGAAATGAACTGTAAGAGAATAAATAAAGGCTGTTTAAAAAGCAAGTTCAGGGACGTTTAAATGTTTCCCTCGAAGAAGTCCTAATACAGTAACAACATGATCCCTGTCTCGTGATACTGTTACTATTATTGGTTAATCAAGTGCGCAAAAGCTGGGAGACGCTCAGAAGAAAATGATCCCAAAGCCCCCTCCCCATAGCTCATGACCTCCCCAGTGTCTGTGTGGCAAGGCGCATCTCTCCCAGAGGTTACTGTCCCAGTTTAAGGCCCCCTTTCCCAGAGAGGGTGTTGAGAACCACGAGCACCCGCGCCCCAGTGCCCCCTCCGTGCGCCCTGGCCCTGGGGGGCCACTTACCCGGCTCAGCCTTGCATCGCTCGCCGCTGCGGCGCCTCCACCGCCGGGAACTAAAGGGCTGGGGGGAAGGGGCCGCAGACCCAGGGGCAGGGGATGCGGCTGCGGCTAAAAAGACCAGCGGGGCGTCGGCCGCCAACTGCCCGGAGCCAGAGGGGGCCCTGCAGGGGCTCTGCGCAAGGGAGGTGACATTCCCGGGGCGCGGTGGTGGCAGCTGCTTCCCTGCGCAGCTCTGGATCCAGGAAAATCGCTCAGGTCCCCAGGAGGGACGCTTCCAGCTCTCCAGGCTGCCTCCCAGCTGCTTAAAGGGACGCCTCCCCACCTACCGCTGCGCTTATTGGTGAAAATTCCAAGCTCCAGGCCAATCCTAGGCCTGTTCCCAAATTGAGATTTCAATCAAGGGAGCTACTGCTTTAAAATTAGAAAAGGCTGATGGTGGGGGTGGGGGTGGGGGGGGGGCGGGGGGTTCAGCCACCTTTCCTCAGAAGCAGAAGGACACAGGCCCTGTGGCCCTTGCACGTGGAGGTCCCCAGAGCTGGCAGTGGCTGCAAAAGCAAAATTATGGTGTACAGGAGAATACACAAGGAAGGCAGGGAGCAGGCTGGCCCTTGGCCTTCACCCCTTCCATCTTACTCGTCCATCAAGGCTCATTCAATTTATCACAGATTTGGAGACCCTCTATTGCTGGGAAGAACCCCCCAGCTAGGCGCTTCTAAATTCTCCCCATTATTATCCCCTTCCCGGGCACTCATCACAGTTTCACTTGTTTTTTTTTTTTTTTTTTTGCTTAATCTGTCTCTCCCTTTACACTGTAAATTCCACCACAGCAGGGATGTTTCCATTCCTCATCACAGTGTTATTACTTCCTGCCTGGAACACTGTGAGCTCTCAGTAAATACTTGCGGACGGAATAAATGAATGAATAAACAAAGGAATGAACAATGATACATCCTATGTTAGCTGTGACAAGTGTTAATTAAAAGGCAGTATTCAAGAGGCCAGGTGTTTCAGTGATAGCCTCCGCCTCTTACTAGTTATATAACCTGTGCCATAGTTTCCTTGTCTGTAAAGCATGATCATGAAATCTCCCATCTCACAAGGTTGTTGTAAAGATAGTATTAGCTCATATCTGGACCACATGATGTGCCCAGTCAATAGCTACAGGCTATTGGGACAGTCAAGAGCTAGTGTTATTAATGAAATCAAAATACATTTCCTGGGACTTCCCTGGTGGCGCAGTGGTTAAGAATCCGCCTCCCAATGCAGGGGACCCAGGTTCGAGCTCCGCTCTGGGAAGATCCCACAGGCCGCGGAGCAACTAAGCCCGTGCGCCACAACTACTGAGCCTGCGCTCTAGAGCCCACAAGCCACAACTACTGAAGCCCGTGCGCCTAGAACCTGTGCTCTGCAACAAGAGAAGCCACCGCCGTGAGAAGCCCTTGCACGCAACAAGGAGTAGCTCCTGCTCGCCACAACTAGAGAAAGCCCATGCACTGCTACAAAGACCCAAGCAGCCAAATTAATTAATTAAATTTAAAAAAAATACATTTCCTGGGGGGTTGGGATGGTCTGACTGCTGGTTTGGCTTCTTGGTGAGTATTAGTCATTCACGAAACAGATGTGAATTCAGTGCCGACTCAGAGTCAGGTCCTGTGCAAGGTGCTGAGGTCACCAACTCTTAGTGAGTGGGAGCGAGCATTAGGGTTTCCCAGAGATACAGAACGAGTAGGATAGAGAGAGAGATGCGGAGATTTATTATAGGAATTGGCACCCATGGTTATGGAGATAGAAGAGTCCCATGGTCTGTAGTCTCCAAGTTGGAGAACCAAGAAAGCTGGTATTATAATGCAGTCTGAGTACAAAGGCCTGAGAACTGGGTGCCAGTGGTGCAAGTCCTGGTCCCACTCCAAAAGCCTGAGAACCAGGACTGCCAATGTCTGAAGGCAGGAAAATATGGAAGTCACAGCTCAAGCAGAGAGAGCAAATTGATCCTTCCTCCGCCTTTTTGCTCTATTCATACCCTCAATAGATTGGACGACGCCCACCCACATTGGTCAGGAGGACTCTTCTGTAGGAAGTTCACTGATTCAAATGCTAATCTCTTCTGGACTCTCCCTCACATACACACTCAAAAATAATGTTACTGGGGGATTCCCTGGTGGCGCAGTGGTTGAGAATCCGCCTGCCAATGCAGGGGCCACTGGTTCGAGCCCTGGTCCGGGAAGATCCCATGTGCCGCAGAGCAACTAAGCCCATGTGCCACAACTAATGAGCCTGTGCTCTGAAGCCCATGCACCACAACTACTGAGCCTGCATGCTGCAACTACTGAAGCCCACGCACCTAGAGCCCGTGCTCCGCAACAAGAGAAGCTACCGCGATGAGAAGTCCCCACACCACAACTAGAGAAAGCCCACGTGCAGGAACGAAATCCCAAGGCAGCCAAAAATAAATTAAATAATTTATTTAAAAAAATAAAATAATGTTACCAGCTATCTGGATATCCCCTAGCCCAGTCAAGTTGACACATAAAATTAATCACTGCAGGGTGGGGGACAGGACAGAGAAAGAGACAAAGAGAATTATGTTAAATGATACTCAGCAAAGACATATGATCAGGAATGTTTATTGTAGGACAGCTTATAATATCACAAAAACTGCAGATGATCATCCAATAAAAATAGGGGAAATGGTAAAATTATGGTACATCTATTTCATGGAATACTATACTGTTATGAGAAAAAAGAGGCAGAGTTAAGTGCACTAATAAACAATGAACTCCAAAATACATTAGTAAGTACAGTGCAGAAGGTAAAATATATCCCTGCTTGAATAAATAAATTTCCATGTATTGTATACACATATGTATGCTCTATGTGCATAAAATGCTTCTAAAACTATGCCTAAGAAAATGATAAAGGTTATTATACCTGGCAAGGTGGTTTGAGAACTAAGCAGGTCAGAGATGGAAAGGACACTAATATTTCATCATATATTCTTGTGTGTTATTTGAGTATTTTACTATGAACTTGTAATAAGCTCCTATTTCTGGCAAGATGGCAAATGATGCAGCCTGAAAATTCCAACCCTTCAAAGACCCTAGATATGCTAGGTAAAATATAATAAAAATGATTTAAAGGGCTTAGCTGACTCACAATTAAGAGAGTACCCAGGTGGTAGAAATAAAGAGGTAACTAAAAACAAGAATGATGAGCATGCAAACTCATGCTGGGGCTATGAGGTGGAAGGGAAGGTGGCTGGCAACAGGGGAATGGTTTGTCTTAGTTCCCTAGGGGCTAGGATTTGAATGCCCAAGCAGGACAGAATATGAGGCCTTGGAACAAGGAGAAGCAGGAAGTTGTTAGTAGACTCCTACAGAAAACCAGGAATGCTCCCTGAGGACTGCACCCTCAGTGAACAAATGGATTAGAAAAATTGTCAACCAACCCAAGGAAACTTGTCTTTCTATGTGTGTTCTGAGCAGGAGGGAAACGTTTAAGTTGAGAATTAGAAACACTAGGCCTATGCCTTTCTTGAGAGTGGAGTATGAATAACCAAAGGCAGAATCAGAAAACTCCAAATGAACCATTAATATAAACTTTGGTCCTGTTCACGATATGCCAAGAATTCCCCCACAGAAGAAATGAAAAACTGCCCTGGAGAGTCAGTCCTGAAACCTGGGCTAAAACTGGCCCTGCAAAGCATGAGCTCCCAATAGTAAATTACAAAACACAGAGTCAAAGGTCACAAGTCGACAAGCATGAGGATCAGAGGCTCAAGAGTTAGAGGTCGTAAAACAACACCTTGGAAAAGAACATTAATAAAATTTAAAACAGTTAAACACAAAAACGCTACAAATGAAACTCTTAAAAAAAAAAGACACGATGCCTCTCTCTCCCCACAGAGTCATTAAAATTGCAAACTGAATGGAGAGGTGAAACAGAAGGCTAAATACTGCTGAAGAGAGAAATACAGATCTCAGTGCATTACACAAGATGAAACACAAAGGGATAAAGAGGTGAGAACTACAAAAATGAGGTTAAGAGATACAGAGGATAGACTGAGAAGGGCCAACATATGTCTAATAGGTGTCCCGTTGGGACAGAAGAGACATTCAGAAGAGGCATAATGGCTAAGAATTTTCTAGAATTTATAAAACTCATGAATCTTCAGATTCAAGAAGCACAGGGCATCTCAAGCAGGATAAACATAAGAACATCTGCATGTATTAATAACTCATAAAAGTACAGTTAATAAAAAACTGAACTGAGGAAAAGGGAAACAGTTTGATAATGCAATGACAGAGTTAAGCAGAAGGCACTTAGTAGTATTAAAGAGAGGCAACTGTGCCATTCCACATTTTGAGATGGACTATATCTCCTTGGATCTTTTATCCCCAAATATAATGAATTCTGAACTATAGAAGGTTCTTACAGGCCTAGCTGTACATTAATATGGCTCCTCTGTACCAAGGTGAAGTGGCAGAGAACTCCTGGGAAAACTGTATTCATTCAGCCATTAAACAAAAGCGGCAGAAAAAACCACACACACACACAAAACAAACCAACAGAAACACAAAGCCCCTGTCCTCAGGAATCTGACTCTGGTGGTAGAGGAAGCAGATAAACAGATGGAGAGTGTCATCATAAGGGAGCATAAACGACTACAGAAACACAGAGGAATAACATCTCAACCAGCCTTGCAGAAAAGTGGTACCTGATGGAAGGCTTCCTGGAAGGGGTAACATCTACACTGAGGGAATTGGTACCCTTCGGAGGAAACACTTTAGAGTTAGGCTTGGCTTTAAATCCCGGTACTGCCACCTATCACCTAGAGACTTTGGCCAAATTATGTAACTTCTCCAAGCTTCATTCACCTCATCCGTAAAATGGAATTCACAGCACCAGTCCTGGGGTTGTTTTGAGGTTTAGGGATAATAAATGTAAAGCATTTAGCAGAATGCTTGGCCTAAAATTGATACTTACTAAATGGGTAGCTCGTGTTATTATTAGATGAAATTCAGTGCCTGGGTGGGAAAAAAATGCCTTCTGGTTTTTTTTGTTCTTTTTCTGCGGTACGCAGACCCCTCACTGTTGTGGCCTCTCCTGTTGCGGAGCACAGGCTCCAGACGCGCAGGCTCAGCAGCCATAGCTCACGGGCCTAGCCGCTCTGCGGCATGTGGAACCTTCCCGGACCAGGGCACGAACCCGTGTCCCCTGCATCGGCAGGCGGACTCTCAACCACTGCGCCACCAGGGAAGCCCTGCCTTCTGTTTCAAAAGGTGATTTTCTTCTGAAAGCCGAAGAAGACAGAGGCTTCAGCCTATTTTCATGAAACTATCTTGAAGACCATTGAATATTTACTGAATCTACCCTGCAAAAGTAACATTATCATGCTATCAAAATTTAAAGAGTTATCCAATCTGGTCCTTTTAATAAAGAAACTTAAAATACAGTTCTCCCAAAATAATTAATGAAGGCTGCATATGTTAAGTGTCAAATATGTGATTCTCTTCTGTGATAAATCCCAAAACCGTGACAGAATTCTTCTCTTTATCATGAAACCTTCAGATTCCCAACCACAAATCAACTTGAAAGAATTCAGAGTCCAGCAGGGAAAGACTGGACCCTCCTCAGTATTACTCAACACGTTTATGAATGACCTGGACAATGGATGGAGAGGGAACCTGTAAAGTCCAACCAATGATGCCAAGTTGCTGGGTCCTGCCAGTGCTCAGCAGATAAGAACACAGAGCGATATAGCCAATCTGTAGGAACGGCCTGAATTAAAGTAGAGAAATTCAATAATGGCAAGGGTTGCACCTGCCCTTTGGAAGAAGCACTGAACTGTGCAGTCTTAGAGAGGGAAGAATTGGCCAAGGCCAAGCTTTCCATTCATTTCTTCATGCATCATTTAACAAACATGTATCTAATGTCTACTAAGAGAAAAGGGTTTGCCTTATAGGCTGGGTAAACAAGGAAAAACATGAATAAAACATGATGCCTGCCTTCAAAGAGCATAAACGTAGTGATCTGAAATCTTCTTCACTTGAAACTGCCCATGCCCTCCAACATCTTCCTGCTACCATGCTGTGGTGATCTGACATTTATAAACCATCCTAAGTTTGCACTAGAGACTAAACCCCATCATGTTTCACAATGGCAAATAGATTTCATCTCTTGGGCTAACACCGATTGATTAGTAGTGGATTCCTGGAGTGCGATTTGATAAGAAGTCTGAGGCTACATATGGCAGGAAAGCATGCTGTGATTGATTAGTGATGTCTGTCATGTGGATGGAGAAGGAGTGACAGCACTAGTGCTATAAATCTGACATCTCCCATCTAGTCCAACCCCCTCATTCCACAGATGAGAAAACAGAACAGATCTTTCTTTCTTCCTTTTTAAATTCAGCAACACTAGCAGGGGCAACCGAGGAGAACCTCCACATCTGAAATGTTGCTGAGAGAGAAAAAAAATCTAGAGCTTGGAATATTTCTGATGAGCTTTTAAGATATGCACTCAAATCCTTTAGCAGCCTTTGTATTCTGCAGCAAACAGACTAAATGGAGAAAGCTACATGCTTTGATCTCCTGGTTAGCTACAAACAGCATACCTCCCACCCCACTAGACACACACAAAACTACATAAAACATATATACTTTGAGTATGCTTGAGGATTTAAAATGCACTGGGGGACAGAAATGTCTATAAAATGAATATATTTCAGAAATACCAAGTGAATGAAATACAGAGAACAGCAATTAACAGGTTATTTAAGAAAGAACAAAGATTTTTATCATTTTATTCGGTTAAATGGTACCGATATCATCAGCCAAAGAAAGGAAAAGAAAAGCTCTTATTTATTCTCATAAGACACTTTATATCCTGGGGACTCTGTAACACTAACTAAGGAGATAGAGTCTGTCCCTGTTAAGCATTTCCACACCCTATCTATCAACACTCACAACCATCACCCGGTCCTATCACAAAGAATCCTGGCTCATTCCCTTCGAAGGACAGAATGGTATAAAGGGACAACTGATAAGCAGGAAGCCCAACCCCAGCCTGATTCAGATACAAAGAACAAATTGTAGCATTCGATTAATATGCCAGCTCTTCTGTCATGCTAACTGCAAAGTGAATTCTATGGAAAACCAACTCCTTGAGAAATAGGTCTAATTAATTCAGTTACATAAACTCCAGTGAAATATTAGGGGGAGGAGATGGGGAAGGGAGGAAGGGAGGAAGGAAGGGAGGGAGGGAGGGAGGGAGGGAGGGAGGGGAGAAATGAACAAATGAAAATAAATGATTGAGAGAATGTGAAGAGAATGCTCTGGAGATCGCTGGGTTTACCTGGGGGCCCCAAAAAATATGTTCTGACTTAAGGTGATAGGAAACCTACTTATATTTCAATCAAACACTTTGTTGAAGGCTTGGGTAAGATATTAAAAGATGAACAACTGGGAATTCCCTGGCGGTCCAGTGGTTAGGACTCCACACTCTCACTGCCAAGGGCCCACGTTCAATCCCTGGTTGGGGAGCTAACATCCCACAAGCTGTGCAGTGTAGCCAAAAACAAAAAACAAAAAACAAAGATGAACCACCAACAACAACCCTTTAACGCGTACGTTGGTCAGATTAGTTTTTCCCCACAAAACTCACTCATTTGCATACCACCTTCAGGATTTCTGCTAAATCTGCTTCTGCTAAATACCGTGTTCATGATATGTCATATTGAATGTGTCTTATATTACTATTTATATTGAATAAACAAGTTGTGGGACATCCAGACCATGGAATACGACCCAGTGAGTAAAAGGACCGAACATAAGCAACAAGATGGATGAATCCCAAGTACGCAGTGCGGAGAGAGAGACGGCAGACTGAGAAGGCTGCATATTGTATGACTGCCTCATGTGACGTTCCAGAAGAGGCAAAATTATAGGCACAGAAAGCCAAGGGTTGGAGACGGAAGGTGGGATTGAGAAAAATTTAGAAGGTGATAGAGAACTGGTCTGTATCTTGGTTGGGGCACTGGTCACATGACTGGATGTATTTGGAAAAACTCACGAAACGGTAAACCTGAGAGTAAATTTTACTGTATGCAAATCTAAAGAGTGAAAAACAAAAACCCGAAAGTTAAAAACATCCCTCGTATCACTTTGGCTTTAATTATTCCTGTATTAAGCATTTTCCTATTATTTTGTTTCTGTAAAGATGTTTAACAAATTACTCAAAAAACAGTTACTGAGGAACTGTGGTGTGCCAGAGGCTATGACCATGACATTGTTCCTTCTCAACTAAAAAGGGAGATGATCAAGTTTTAGAGAAGCACCAACTCTAGCACCTAAGTGAGATCTCCTTGTTGATGTACTTACAAAGTTTAGAACACTGAAAAGAGAACTGTTTTTAACCGGGTAACTCAATGTTAGTTAATTAATGGATTCTGGACCACCCCAAGCCATCTCACGTTCTGGGAAACAGCGCTAGAAACTGGAAGCTCCATGAGGGAAGGGATTGTGTCTGTCTTATTCTGCACAGTAATCCTCAGCACCTAACACAGCAGACACTTGACAACCATTCACAAAATGAATGAAATAAACCATTCAGTTGTATCTCATGCTCCACCCCTGCAGAAGAGAAAACTCCTGAGGCAGTTCAGTTCATCAGTAGACAGCTGGATCCTGGATTAAGTTCTTGCTTACAGTAAGCTGGCAGCCGATACGCCACCAATGTGGATCACAGACAGCCAGGCCAGCTAACTCTTCCACTCAGTGTCTTTCAAAACCCTGAGTCTTTATCTTCTATCAACCTCCTTCTATGCACGGTTCCTCATGGGACATGGCTTCAAACCAACGCTTTTACATCCCAGCCACTTAAAAATGTGACACTTCAATTAAATGAGGAGGAATTATTGTCAGTGCTGCTCGGTGAGATACGGTCCCGTAAGAAAATATCCATGCTTTTTAGAGAAACCTGTTTAGGTATGTAAGGTTAAAATAACATGATGTCCGAGATTTGCTTTCGAATACTTAGGAAGGAGAATAGTAAAGGAGGGGGGAAAGAGGGAGGAACCGTAAGCCAAAGGAAAGAGAGATCGATGAGGGAAATGTAGCAAAATTTTGATAATTGTTAAATCTATTACACAGGGATTCATTGTACTATTCTTTCTACTTCTGATTATGTTTTAAAATGTTCTTAATAACGAAAAACTTGCAAGCATGATTTGACCAGGGCAGAATAGGGTGGGTTTATGCCCTTCTCGTTCCAGATTCGGTGCTTCTAAGATCATATTAACTGGATTCTCACTGAGCTGTTGACCAAAACCTGTATAAATGTAGGTCGTTTGTTTTTCTTTTCCCTTCACGCATCTCTCACTAGACTCTATCTACTTTATTCTACACCTGGGTAGCTGGGTTTCTGGCTCCAAGTGCAGGTCTGTTCTTTTTTTATTTTTTAATTCAGCCCGTCATCCCTGTTCATGCTAGAATTTGGGACTCTCCATCTGCTTCCTAATGCCAAGTATCACCAAGTACATTAGTTTCCAAATGCCAGACTATGTGTATGTAAGGACCATCTGCGATTTTGTCAATTCTGCAGATTCCTGGACCCCGACCCTGGAAATTTAAATTCATTATGTTTGGGATAGGGCCCAGAACTTGTATTTTTAAAGCTTTCTTAAAACCAAACTAATATATTCATTACTTCTCCATTATATCATCAAGTACATTAGAAAAATTGATGAATGATACCTAAAGATTGAACAGAATCTCTTCATTATTACATTTGGGGGAGGGAAGAAATGGAAATATTTCTATTATCTTTGATTACTATCCCTAAATTGAAAAGGCAAACTTTCCAGTTCGCAGGGGAAACGGATGCCTCTCATTTCCCCTGAGCATTTCTAACAGAGGTAATCTGTATGATATGAGGTCTAGGTATCAGCATTTTCATTTTCTGGGTCTAAATCTTGACATCTCTTTTCTTGGTGGTTATGGGAACATTCTGGCCCTGCATTTTCAGGTATATTACTTTGGAGGTGTATGCCACATTCAGCCATGCTCACCTGCATCCACTGTTTTTGGAAAACAAGGAAGCATTATGCAAATGAATACGCCCCTCCCATTTTCTCCCACTCTCTGACTCTAGGAGAACTCTCTCACGGAATCCTTGCAACAGACCTTTGAAGCAGTAACTACGAAGATCCCCATTTTTCAAAGGAGGAAACTGAGGCACAGAAAAGTTAAGTAACCTACCTCTAGTATACACAACTTGTAAGCAGCTGGGATGGGAAACTGAGAACTAATGGTAGTTCACTTCTACGAACTTTTCAGGCGCTCAGACATTTTATCCATTCACCTGTCCACCTGACACTTATTGAGCACCTACTTTACACAAGCCATTATAGTAATGAGCTCTGGGTACATAGATATAAAAGAACACAACCCACACTCAAGAGTAACGCAGTCTGCGGGAGAGAGACAGATCTGTTATACATACACTGATAAAACAGAGCACGGAGCGATGTACCCTGGGTATGAAAAAGTACTGTGGAGTGAGTGACCTGGACCAACACAAGAAGGTGATGGTAGCAGCAAGTCTCAAAAGAATGAGGAGGAATCCTTGAGGTCGAAAAGGGGAGAAACACACTCAGGCAGATGAAATTCAAGAGAAGCACATTCAGGCTTGAAAGAGACCCGAGAGTGGCAGGAAGGCGACATTTTGTAGAGCTAATCAACCTTGGCAGTATTGACACTGGGGGCTGGATAATTTGTGATGGAGGCTGTCCCGTGCATGTAGGATGTTGACCAGCATCCTTGGCCTCTACCCACTAGATGCCACTAGTATCCCTGATTGTTATGATAGCCCCAAATATCTCCAGACACCACCAAATGCCCCTAACCACAGATGCAGCCCATGGAGAACCCGGACTCCTGGGAAAGCCTGCCTGTATGCATGAAAAGAAAGAAGGGCAAGAAAGGAGAGTTTGCCAGTGACTGAAAAAAGGGAGAGGGAGGTAGTTTGGGCCTAGATCATGAAACAAGCCAGCCAATCAGGCCCCTCCAATTCTACATCACCATCTGGCCACTCTGAAGTTCATTTCCTTTAAAAGGGCCTCCTCCCAATTCCAGGCTGCGCGTGCAATCCACTTTAGAAGATATAATTTTGATAATTACTTTGGTTTCCAGCTTGGACACGTAATGCCTACTATCTAACCATGTAGGAGGTAGAATTCTGAGATGGTCCCCAAGACTCCTGCCCTGGGGAATACACATGCCTTCTCTCAATTTTTCAAACACTAACCTAGGTACTGCTGCAAAGGAATTTTGCAACTGTAATTTGAGGTCCCAAATCAGTTGACCTTAAATTAAGGAGTTTATCCTCAATGAGCCTGACCTAATCCTATCACCCCTTGAAAGAGACTGGGATCTTCCTGGACACACAGATTGAAAGGGTGAGGGGCATTTGATGTAAGAGAGATTCTTAGTCATTGGCTTTGAAGATGGAGGGGGCCACATGGCAAGGACCTAAAAGTTGCCGTTAAAAGTGCTCTTGGTAGAGCCACTATGGAGAACAGTATGGAGGTTCCTTAAAAAACTGAAACTAGAACTACCATATGGCCCAGCAATCCCACTCCTACACATATACCTGAAGAAAATCAGATTTCAAAAAGATACATGCACCCCAATGTTGACTGCTGCACTATTTACAATAGCCAGGACATGGAAGCAACCTAAATGCCCATCAACAGAGGAATGGATAAAGCAGGTGTGGTACATACATACAATGGAATATTACTCAGCCATAAAAAAGAATGAAATAATGCCATTTGCAGCAACATGGATAGACCTAGAGATTGTCATACTGAGTGAAGTAAGTCAGACACAGAAAGACAAATATCATATGATATCGCTTATGTGTGGACTCTAAAAAAAGGGTACAAATGAACTTATTTACAAAACAGAAATAGAGTCACAGGTGTAGAAAACAAACTTACGGTTGCCAGGGGATAAGGTAGGGGAGGGATAAACTGGGAGACTGGGATTGACATATACACACTACTATATATGAAAGAGGTAACTAATAAGGACCTACTGTACAGCACAGGGAACTCTACCCAATACTCTGTAATGGCCTACATGGGAAAAGAATCTAAAGAAGAGTGGGTACATGTATATGTGAAACTGAGACACTTTGCTGTACACCTGAAACTAACACAACATTGTAAATCAACTACACTCCAATAAAAATTAAAAGAAAAAAAAAAAGCTCTGCGGTGACAGCTGGGAAAGAGGGACCTCAGTCCCGCCGCAAGGTACTGAATCCTGCCAACAGCTCGATGAGCTCGGAAGATGAGCAGATGAGAATGCAGATGAAAACGTCTTGATTTCAGCTTTTTGAGAATCTGAGCCAAGAAGAAAACCACACCCTGCCCCACGGCACCACGAGATAATACATATGGGTATTGTCCGAGGCCACTAAATGAGTGGTAATCCACTGTGCAGCCACGGAAAACGCAACCTAGACCCCTCAGTCCTCCAAGGTCCCGCTTCCATCCTTCCTTCTCCATGAGGCCTCTCCCCGCTCCGCGCAGAGGGCAAGCCAGGCCACTGCAAGTTTCCCCAAATCACCACTCTCCTTCTCATGCCGATTCCGCTGTCCCAAACACTTGATGTGACATTTCACATGGATAAACGACTGCTCTGCCTACCACTGAATATGTCCTGAAGTGTTACATGTTGTGTTTGTTGGCCCCTCTCCTTCCCTCCCCTTCCACAGAAATCAGCATTGGGAAGATAGCAGTCATCGCTTGAAGGATCTTCTGAATTTCTCACATAGGCCTATCAGAGCCCATTGTAGACACTTATTAAATCATTACTGATTGATGGTCGGGTTCCCCACCCCTTACCCCACACACAAGGGGATGAGAGGGTATTGCAAACCACTGTCCAATTCACGTTATGACTGAACTGACTTGGAGTAATACGTTAGCATCCAAAAGAACCATTTGTATTTCGATAATGACTTAAATGAGATCACCCTCATTGGTGATCATTACTCTCAAGTCAAGGTGACCTCTCATGGGTCACTTAACTCTCAGGGTCAAGCAATTAATCAGTTACTATGAGCTGCCCAAGAAAAAGTCTCCAGGCTCCCTGCATTTTCCACTCTCTTGCTGCTCCTCCCATCTAGATGTAAATAACGCTTGATACTTCTGGTCACTGGGCTTGATGTTTAGTCTCCTTGTTAGAAGATCCGAATTAGGAGTTTTCCAAAGGAAGCCTTCCATTACCACTGTCCACTGAATATTCTACCCTCCTCTGGAGGGGCACCAAGAGAATTTCAAGAATCACCTTTCTCTAGGAAAATGATGAGCACAAAGAGAGGAGTATGTAGACATTATTAACTAAAATAAGTTAAATCAGATGGCATCACTTATCTTTACTGACCCAATCGCCCTTCACCATGGAATTGAAAATGTGAAATAACTGAACACTTAAAGGTCTATTTGTAGTAAGCAGCCTTCACCTTCAGATTTCTTTCCAGGATAATTTCAGGAATTAGAGCTCCTGGGACCTCAATTTGCCAGCTAACCTATGTGTACATTCTGTTCATTTCTGTAATTATCAGCAGGTCGGTTAATATGACTCTGATAATTGCAATCCTTGGGGCTGATTATATCTCAAAATTATGTATGCTAAAGAACTAATAGTTATGGACAAAACTGGGAGCTCGAACTTATAAGCTATGGAGTCACAGCTTCCTTGGGTAGCATAAAAATGATCAGGCTGTAAAAAGTCAACCTTCACTCTGGCCTCATTCAACTCCCCAGTGAGTTATGCTAATGAGACCAAACAGAGGCCCTCAAGTTACCAAGCAGAGTACCAGGGAACGAGGTAGGCAGGATTTACATTTGGTAAATGCATAGCGTGAGAGATGAAATATAAGTGTTTCTGGAAAATTATTACTCATAGTAACGGATTCTCTAGAGGAGGGTAGAGAATGTCTGTCAGCTATGTTACTGCCCACGTACAGCTTCCACAGCAAATACCACTAACTGATCACTAAAGCACTCCTTCCAGCTGGGCCTGGAGCCAGCCCCAGACTCTTTCTCAACACAACTCTCCCGGGAAGAAAAAGCTCCTCCCAAACGATCCCAACTGGCCCACAAGATAAAGTCAATTTGCCTCTTGTTGAATTAAACGTACTAATGGTTCTCCCTCTTCACCTAGAGCCATGCCTGCATTTGGCTGTTTTGTTTTGTTTTTTTTTTTAATGCAGGAAAGGAAAAAGAACACACAGAAAAAGAACACAGGAACTGAAGCATGTCAGCTACTCGGCTCTATCCTGCCCACTGTTTGCAGAAATCATCAGGTGGCCAAGAGCCGCTCTCTTTAAGTACTTGGAAGTTCTAAACATTTTGCCATGAGAGCTTCAGAGCAAAGTGAGGCGGCATCTTCTCCGGTTTCTTTGAAGGCTCCTCTTTCTCTGTGCCTCCTTTTAGTGCAGTCCTTGGAGGTTCTCTCCTGGGCTCTCTTCTTGTACAGCTCTGAAGGTGAGCTGAGCAACTCCCCTTCTCTCCAGTGGCACCTATCACCCTCTGTTGGCTGACTGATGTGTTCAGCGTCGGGCCCTGCTCTAGGGGCTGGGGATGTGGCAGTGAACAAAACAGACACAGTCACTGTGGAACTTATATTCTACTGCAGTGGAGAAAGACAATCAGCAAATAAGATGAGAAGTGCTAAGGGGCAAAAGAAAGTCAAACGAGGGGAAAGAAGGATGGGCAGAGTACAGAGGTGCTGGCTTAGAGAGTGCTGATGACCACAGATCTCCTTTTTATCCCAGAGATCTTTCCTAAGGTTCAGACTCGCGCATCCTAACTACCTTTTGGGTATCTGCGCCTGGAAGTCCCACAGACACAAAATTCACCACACCCACCACGGATCACCACCCTCTTCCAAGTTTTCTTCCCCAGTGGAACCATCTACCCAGACTCCTAGGTCAGACACCCGATGGCATCCTTAACTCCTCCATTCCCTCTACTTCCAAACAGCTTCTAAATGCCCCTCCACCACCCATGCCCTGGTCCAGGCACCATTCTCTCTTTCCTGGGCTGCTGCACCAGCCTTACTCATCGCCAGAGATCCTGCCGCTCCTGCCATCCCATCCCAATTCCACTTTACACACTGCGTCTGGAATGACCTTGCTCAATGATACATCTGAGCACATCACTCTCTGCTCACAACTCCGCAGATCAAGGACCCTGACTCACAGAGACCTTCAGGATCTGACCCTGACTTACGGCGCCAAGTTTCTTTATCAGAATGGTCCCCCATGGGCTTCCCTGGTGGCGCAGTGGTTGAGAGTCCGCCTGCCGATGCAGGGGACATGGGTTCGTGCCCCGGTCCGGGAGGATCCCACATGCCACGGAGCGGCTGGGCCTGTGAGCCATGGCCGCTGAGCCTGCGCGTCCGGAGCCTGTGCTCCGCAACGGGAGAGGTCATAACAGTGAGAGGCCCGCGTACCGGAAAAAATAAATAAATGAATAAATAAATAATCCCCCAACTCCAGCTAAACTGCCCTGTTTGTAGGTACTCTGGTTTCTTGCTCTTACTGCCCCTGTTACCTGAAACCCAGTTCAGTCCTTTCCCCTCAAGTAATACCCACTCATCCTCCACACATCTTTGACCTCTGGGAAGCCTTCCTGGACCTCAGAAGACCCTCTCAGGTGCCCTGCCTGTTGACCAACACAGCAATCAGCATGCTGTCGAACACACAATAGGCACACATTCAACACTCCTTGAATAAATGAGTATGTCAACGTACAGATCCCTTTGTGTAACTGTAACCAATTTCTTACAGGTTTTTCAGGTATCCTGATTCATGTGTCCTTAGTGATCCAGGCATCTGAAGACAGGAATTCCCAGGCTTGGGGCAAGTCATTTATTGTCTCTGAGCCTCAGTTTCTTCACTGAATAATATTTCCTACTTTGGGGAGGTGTCATGATGAGAAAGTGAAACGGCGCCTTAAAAGACCTAGCACGTGACTGGTACAATGTGGATTTGCAAATGGTAGCTCTTATTATTTAAAAAAAAAATTTTCTGCCTGCAAGTCGGGCAGAGAACAGAAGTGCTTTCTGAGATGGTGTCATTTCCTGGAGGTCATCAGACCTAGGGGAAAATGATGAGGAAAACCGCATCCTCTTTATCGAACGCCCTCCTTTCCTTTTGAAGATGTCTCCAGCACTTTGGTCTTGCTATTCTGTTTTTATTCGGAGTCCATTTAGCTTTAAGCTCACAGTTTTTATTTTGATACACACTGCATTTTAACAAGTAGGTCAAAGCCATTTTATACTTGCAATATGATTACCATAGTAATCGCTGTATTTTATAACCTGCAAAATGCTCCCAGGGAGACCAGTAGGGACAGCTACAGTTTGTAACAAAAACAATAATTTCAGCCCTGCAGAATAAGCTCCTCTTAAAAACTCTCTTGTTGCAGGTATTAATTTTTGAGGCTCCCACAATATTTGGAAACGGCAACTGCTAATGACTAACTGAAGATACAGTCAAGAGCTTTATTTGAATATGTCTTTACTTTTAGCAGCTTTATGCTGGAGAGTTAATATTAATAAGAATAAAAATAGTAATAGTAGCAGCTAATACTTGTACAGTGCTTGAAGTAGACTGTCTGCAAAAATGGTCTAAATAATTTCTCTGCCAGTACTCTCCCATACTGGCTATGGGCTTGGTTTGATTATAGGACGTGCTTGGACCAATGAAATATTAGTCAATGTAACTGAAGCAGAGGCTTGAAAAGCAACTGTACATTTGGCCTTTGCTCTTTTGCTGCTGTTAGGAAACCTGTGACCACAACCACGTGAACAAGCCCAGCTCCTGTTGTCACAGATGCCATCACACTAAACACGTGAATGAAGCATCCAATAGTCCAATCCAGACCCAGACAACGAGGCTCAGACCAGAAGACCTACCCAGCCTGCCTGAATTATGAGAAATAGAGAACTGTTGTTCTAATCTACTAAATTTTGGGGTGCTTTGTTATGCAGCATGAGAAAACTGATACAATGTTTTACATAAATAAAGTGCTTTACATAATGAATGCTTCAAACTGCTTTCCGTAAATAAACTCATTTACTCCCTACAATAAATAAACTCATTTACTCCCTACAACAACCCTTTGGGGACAGTACTAGTACGTAGTTCACAGATGAGGAAGTGAAAGCACACACAGAGATCTGCTAACTACCTAAAAGTCACATAGCTAGAATACAATGGAGTCAGAATTTGAACCCAGTCCCTCTGGCTCCAGAGTATCTGCTCCCAAACTACACAACACTGATGATAAACTTTTCTAACTTTTCTCCTACAGAAATATTTATCTTATACATATGAAAAGTATTGTTTAATGTGAACAATTACATCAGTGATGAAGAGCACCAAACACGTGCTGTAAGGAACTACCACGGGAAGACATTTTGGATCCTGAAAGCAGGAGATCAAAAGTACCCCCAGTCATTCATGCACCAAATTCCATTAAAAAAATCTGACTGATACAATATAACTTTTAGAATGAATTTTGAAAATATAAAGCAAATAATAAGCTTCAATCAGTCTTTATTATTTTAAATGTTTTAGGTTGTGTGCTTCCTCAATGCTTTCTACATTTTAGTCTAGTCAATTCATCACAAAAGCAATACGAGCTTTTTAAACATAAAGTACATAAACTATAAGTGAGTCCCTCCCTCCCTTGTTCTCACCCTCCAAATTCACCTTCTAATGTAACAACTATTAATAATTTAATGTGCTTCTTTTATACTTTTTCTTTAATTATGCAAACATAGTTATTAAAGGCTTACCAAGTTACTGTTCTTTAAAATTAAAAATAAAAAAATCTGTTGACTATAAAGAGCATATTTTAACAGCTTCATCATTCAAAGAAATCTTATAAAAGCCTCAGTCCATTATAATCAAGTATCTACAAAAGTGACAATTATTCCTTCACTTTACACAACCAGCAGAAAGGCTAGCCTCTATAACACATATACAGAAAGCCAGTTTTCTGGTCTTTTGGTCTACAATAGAATTCTTATCTGAAAAGCCCTACCACACCTTTCAGAACTGAAGTCAAACTCTCAGAACGGCCATGCTAGATGGCAGGCCAGGAGACCTAAAACAAGTCTTTAAAATCGCACACACACACCAAAAAAAAAACAAAAACAGAAAAACAAGCCTAGCAAATGCATAAACACAAAAATGAGAGGCCATCCCAGCCTAAAATAAGAGTAAAGTTGAATAGAATAAATTCTCTTAGAAAGTAAGAGTGTCAATATATATTCCAAGTTGTTAAGAACCATGGGAACAGTTTCTATCAAGTGACAGAATCCTAGCAAAGCATTTCACCTTCCATTAAACCCAAAAATGTAATTTAAAAAAAAAATCCAACTTAAAATATTTTATTTGGATCAAAAGCTTTTGTCCCAATGACAAATGACCTTTGTATAGAATATGTAAAAAATGAACACTAACATAGGAAACATTATCTTCGCACCCACTTTGCCGTGTTTTCCTTCTTCACAATATGCTATTCTATATAAGATGTGGATAAAGAATGTGATCAGATAGGGGTAGTCAAAATTCACTTCAGGACTTCCCTGGTGGCACAGTGATTGAGAATTCGCCTGCCAATGCAGGGGACACAGATTCGAGCCCTGGTCCGGGAAGATCCCACATGCTGTGGAGCAATGAAGCCTGTGCGCCACAACTACTGAGCCTGCGCTCTAGAGCCCGTGAGCCACAACTACTGAGCCCGCAAGCCACAACTACTGAAGCCTATGGGCCTAGAGCCCGTGCTCCACAACAAGAGAAGCCACCGCAATGAGAAGCCCGCACACCGCAATGAAGAGCAGTTCCGGCTCACCACAACTAGAGAAAGCCTGAGCGCAGCAACAAAGACCCAACACAGCCACAAATTAATTAATTAATTATTTTTTTAAAATTCACTTCAGATTTCATAAGGGCAACCTATTGAAACTCTCAGAAAGGGAGGTACTCCTGATGCTTCTACTTGGTAAGATAAACATGAAGGACTGTCCCATTATTTTCATAAAGTAATATATTCCGCATATTTAAGGGCACTGAAACCCCACTTAATTCAGAACAGTGCTGTTGGGCACTGTATTTATATACATACATAGTATGTATATTACAGATATTGAAAGCTTTTTCTTTAACTTATAATTAAACCACGAGTCTGTAATTCGGATGGGTAAATAAGGGATGATGATGAGAGGAGTATTACTTAGTACAGGAGCCACTACTGAGCTCTTTGCTTTTACTTGTTCATCCACTCAAGACATCCTCACTGAGCATCTACATATGCCAGGTCATGGGACAGGTCCCAGGAATGTAAGGGAGAACAAGATGAACAGTGAAATGGAAGATACACCCCAAAGGAGTGGACGAGAAGACTGTAAGCATAAAAAAGATTGTACCGCTGCTAAGTTTTCCTCCTTCTGACAAATCTACTTAAACCCCCCAAACAGTAAATAAGTTACTATGCAATTTTTCTTAACATCTTTATTGGAGTATAATTGCTTTACAATGGTGGGTTAGTTTCTGCTGTATAAGAAAGTGAATCAGCTATACATATACATATATCCCCATACCTCCTCCCTCTTGCGTCTCCCTCCCACCCTCCCTATCCCACCCCTCTAGGTGGTCACAAAGCACTGAGCTGATCTCCCTGTGCTATGCAGCTGCTTCCCACTAGCTATCTATTTTACGTTTGGTAGTGTATATATGTCCATGCCACTCTCTCACTTCGTCCCAGCTTCCCCTTCCCCCTCCCCGTGTCCTCAAGTCCATCCTCTACGTCTACTATGCAATTTTTTAATAACTGAATTAGGATCAGGAGATTTCACTCATTCATTCATGTGTGGAACGTCCCTATGTGCCAGGCACCCTAACAAGTGCTGGATATATAAAGGGAACTAGACATGGCTCTTGCCTTCACGGTGTTCTTTCATAAACAGGCAAATACCAGTAAGAACAAGGTGGGACGGAGTCACGTAGAAAGAACACTTAACCTGGTTTTAGGGAGGAGGTCTCCCCAGAAAAGTTATATCCAAGTTAATACCTCAAGGATGAGGTTCTCTTTGGGCTTTTAAAATGGAATTCCGTTTAAAACATTTAATTTCTAGCCAATAATTCAAAAGCTTCTTCTTGCTTTGAGTGAGACCCTGCATCAGGCCCCCAACACAATCATTCTCCAATTTTAATGCATCCAAGTCACCTGGGATCCTGTTTAGATGCCGACTCTGACCAATGGGACTGAGGTGGAGCTGAAATTCTGTATTTCTATCCAGCTTCCAGGAGATGCTGAGGCCGCTGCTCGGGGGACCACACTTGGAGTAGCCAGGCCCTGGCATAAAAGGGCCCCTGGCCCACAGATGTGTTGTGTTTGGCTGGCGTAGTGCTCCCGGAAGTCTCCGTTAGCTGGCAACTTGTAAAAATCCGGAGATTTTATATAACAAGCAGGATCTCCAGCTTCTTTTGAAAAATTTACATCAGACAAAGTTGGCCCTAAATTTCCTCAAGGCGGCAGTCAGCCAGAGGTAGGGAGAGGCCTGTGACCTTGGGTTCTCCACAGTGACCTTGATCCCACAAGAGCTCTTCCCACCACTGACTGACTCTACATGCCCTGTGCCCCCGTAGGTGGTCTAGCAGGTGGAAAGTGTTAACAGCCCGCCCAACCCACCCAACGTTCTTCCAGGAGCAGCCTGCACACCTGGAAGGAAGTGACGCCATTAACTGATGATAAAGGACCAACAGCCTTTTATGGAAACAGCACAGGGTTTCTGTTGCCAAATTCATCTGGCTTGGCAAGTGCCTGACCTGCTCCGAGGTGGCCCTTCACAGAGATAACGGGGCATCCATGGGGGGATGTGCATGGACCGGACGACTGCAGGGCTGCCAGGCTTAAATGCCACTCTGGGGTGCAGCCCAGGAAACACTCAGCTGGCTGAGGATCCTGAGAGCCCACCCTTATCCTTTAAGGTGTCAGCACCTGAACGCATCTGGAAACACTTCTCAGACTCAAGCCTTGTCCAGAAGTGGGGGAGGGTCTCCACCTGGAGAGAATGTGCGTGTTGGCAAGCGTGTGAGTGCGGGCAGGCCAACAGACCACAGGTCTTCTCACCATGGAATATTAATCTGCACACTGGCGCTTGGCTATTTTTACGTTTGAATGATGTCTCTTCATTTGGATGAGATAGAAATGTTCCGCTTCGTGGCTCAGGCTCCTAAGATCGCAAAAGCCCTCCAGAGACATCCCTGCCATCTATGTATTAACAGACAGAGTGAAAAGGACTGATAAAATCTTTAGTATCAATTGATGAAAACTATACCAGGAATCACGTATTCTCTGGTGCTTCTGATGGCCAATGTGTCTGTCATTTCCTATGATGAGAAAGATCTATTAATACTGTGGCAGGAGCGGAATTAGGGCTTGTGAACAATAAAAGTGGCCAAGTCATTTGTTTGTGGCTGCCATCATGCATCTTGTTCCTCATTACTTTTCTTTACTAGGGTCATATTTTTGGGATTCCCTGGTGGCGCAGTGGTTGAGAGTCCGCCTGCCGATGCAGGGGACAAGGGTTCGTGCCCCGGTCCGGGAAGATCCCACATGTCGCGGAGCGGCTGGGCCCGTGAGCCATGGCCCCTGAGGCTGTGCGTCTGGAGCCTGCGCTCCGCAACAGGAGAGGCCACAGCAGTGAGAGGCCCGCGTACCACAAAAAAAAAAAAAAAAAAGTAACTAGGGTCATATTTTTGATTTGGACCTATCTTTACCTGTCACTTTGAATTGTTAGACCAAAACTTTGCATTTTCATAGAATCAGTGGTATGAGATGGAGTAGAAATTTAAAATAAAATCATTGACAAGGAATAAATGCTTAAAGCAACCGGAGGAAAAAATGGAGCTTAGAGCTCATGCATATTAATGCAGACACATGATCATGCCACACACAGTCATATTAATGTTGTGAAAGTAATAAGAAGGATCTGAGAGAACCCATATCCTTTTGACACACACATACTGGGGAATATGAGGATGATCCAGTCTTTCTGTTTGTTTGCTTGTAGTATTTAAATCCCAATTTTTAAAGCTTTCCAGATAATGGACTTCGGCATAAATAACAAACACATGAGCTGCTCTAAAAAGCACATTGTCCAACACTACAGGGCAACCTAAGTTGAACTAAGTGGATCCAGAAGTTCCTCTCCAATTACTACCAACAACTCGTAATCATGCAGCCTCTGAGTGAATGACGCTGCATTAAACACAATACACAGTTGTATTCACTCACCACAACTGTCACTAAATGATCGTATGATCACCTGTTCCATGTTGGTCTTCCATTCAAGAACATAAAACTACAAGATAGCAAGGCCCACATTTATCCATGACGATAATCCCAGATTCCCATAGCTCTTGGTACACAGTAGGTGCTTAAATATTTATTGACTCATCGAATGAACAGAGATTAAATGAGTGAATAAAACTGGACTAGGAAACAGTCACCGCCCTTAAGAAAGTTGAACTCAAAATGGGAACTCACTCAGAGAAACACAGACTCCTCATGACTACTTTTAAGGAAGGCACTGATACACTGACACTTAGCATTGAAAAGAGCTAGAAGCAAACAGATCAGGTAGGAGTTTAAGAGAATCTAGCTAATCAGGAAAATGCTTCTAGTCCGGGAGAGAAGAACTAGAGTCAGACCCTAATTATCACCACTGTGCTTTTCAAGCACCAAATGCAAACTTGGGAACTTGAATGATGAACTCAAGTCAAAATGAAGAGGTTGACATTTTTCAAGATTCAGGAAATCATCTCTCTTGTTTTTTTCAACTGCACTTCAATAGTTTTTCAAAGCTCCCAGAGCAACAGAGCATTCAAATATTCTGAGCAGCAATGACTATGACTACATCTGGAACTTTAATGAAAATCTTAAAGGTTGACTTGACTCTCAAGTCCTTCAATAACAACAACAACAATGGGGCCCAAGTGAGAGCTCCAGAAGGGAGTGTGCAACTATCAAATGTAAAATAGATAGCTAGTGGGAAGCAGCCGCATAGCACAGGGAGATCAGCTCGGTGCTTTGTGACCACCTAGAGGGGTGGGATAGGGAGGGCGGGAGGGAGGCACAAGAGGGAGGGGATATGGGGATATATGTATACATAGAGCTGATTCACTTTGTTATACAGCAGAAACTAACCCACCATTGTAAAGCAATTATACTCCAATAAAGATGTTAAAAAAAAAAGCAATTCAAATGCAAGGTGGATGGGTCCCTGAGAAAGGAAGAAAGTCACCTGTCTCTCTCGGTGTGCTGTGAAAATTTACAACATGCCAAAAAACGGGATAGCTATCAACTCTGCAAATTAACATGTCAAAGAATCTTTCATTGCTCAAGATTATCAAATGTGGGCAAATGTATTTCAAGAAGAGATAAAGAGATTGGCTCAACCACAACAATTTTAATCCAAATCACGAGCAGGAAGGTAATGGTTTAATTTCTTAATGCCTTTCAAGGGCGTAGGATCACATTTAGTATCTATAACACCACCGATAGGTTTAACTTCTGGGGCCCCCAAGCATAAATAGCCAAAAATGTTCTTTTACCCTTAACTACAAAATAAAGCCGTATCCAGTAGAGAAGATCTGAGATGCCTGGGTGTGAATTCGACACAAAATTCTGCTTGCCTTTAGGTGGCTGAGAATGGCCCTCCTTAGGTGAAAAGTCAGGCAAGATATATAAGAGTACTCTCTTCCTGGAAAGCTTTAGCTCCTAGAATTTTATATCTATAAAGGAAACTTTTTTAATAACAAAAAATAAACTTGGCCGTGTGCACCTGAAGTTCAAACCAATCCCAGAAAAGACTGTTCTGGCGGAAGCATCTAAATCAAGTACCCAGAGCAGCCATGTATCAAATGGCCAAAGATGGATAATAATATCTTTTAAATGAAGGCCTTTCAAATGAATCATAATATAATCCAAGACCAACTCACATTTTCAAATAATGAAATGAAGGCAAAAATTAATCGTCTAGAGCCATTTGTCTCATACCAATTATGATAAGCTTCAATGAAAACTTTGATGATGAAAAGAGGGGGGATGTGGACAGCACTGCTCTCCCAAGCAAGACTCAGCAACCTAGTTTATCTATCATACAGCCAGGTGTATCTTAGACCTTCTCTGACTGAATCTGAACTTGAATCTTCCCCTTGAACATCTGTCCTTTCTCTTCCTTAAAGAGTTGGACTACACAATCTAGGCAGCATAACCAACTGTTAACTGTAATATATACCCTATAATTAGGCTACCCAAAGACACCACATGGAGAATATTTAAGTGTCCTGATCATCTTTAATATCAAAGGAGTTTAATGACTCAGGCCAACCCCACTAGCAGAATGACCTTAGAAGTTGTGACCACATGTCAGTCAAGATGTGCAAAACAAAACAGGTTTTCATTTTAATATCCAGAAAAGTTATGGCCCTATGAAATAGAAAGTTCTTGAAAAGATGCTATTTTCCAACAAGTTCAAGAGTCATCAGAGTTGGCAGCAAGATACTTACATTCCTCAAGAGACAAAGAAATGCAGTATTGACGCAGGAGGCTTGGCACGCAGCTTGGAAGAGAATTCCACACTTCTGTAACATATAACTTGCATCTGAGGGCTATGGGCTATCTGACCACTTAGTTATTGATTTATGAAGTCGATGACCCAGCAATTATAAACGGGACTCAGGATCTCCCAGCAGCATTACAAACAAGAATCCAATCCACAACCCACCTGAAATTTCCCATCATCATGCAATCTCAAGGTAACTGACAAGGTTTCCCCACAAATTGTTTAGGATGATAAACGTTTCCTTAGTGGGTAAGCATTAACCCTGGTAAGATTTATAATGACATTCAGAAACATTTAAAAGAACCAAACCTGTAACCTTTATATACTTTGTGTTACAGAATCTGCACATATTTGGTACTTACATCATTTTAACATTTGAAAGAATTTGCCCTGTTGAAATAAACAGGTAGCTCCAAATCAAAATGTCAGAGTAATTGATATAGATCTATGATATTAAACTAAAATCTTAATGAAATTTACATAAAGTTTTAGGATACTTAAGTCAACTTAATGTTTACCATAATTATAAGTTTAATTTGTGAGAATTATAAGAATTATTCAAAGGGAAGGGAAAGGGAGTTTTCCTTGGGGAAGAAGGGAGTCAAGTCAGACGACTTAAAAAGAAGCCGAACATTTTATATTGATGAATGCATTTTAAAATATAAAGAATGTATTTAAGTTTGTAAACAGGGACCAAAGGTTTCTAAACATGATAGAATAGTAAGATCTGAACTTCAAGAATTAGGTTTTCAAATTAATTAAGTTTCAAAACCAAAGCATTCTCTCAATAATCATTTCTTCGAAACAAGAGTCACAACAAAACCTGCCAACCAGGGGCTCCAAAAAACGCACATAAGACCCCTGCCACTAAGGTGATTTCAAGGGTTGATTTGAAGGCCAGGGTAGGGACTATGCCTGACTCCTAGGTAACACGCCTCAGGGCGTGCCCATGTACCAGCAGCTAATAAGTACTGAATCCATACTATAGGCCACGCCCTGTGCCAAGCACTTCATAGACACTACCTGGCTGTTGCACAGAGCAGTGATCCAAAGTTTAAGGACATGAGGTACGTGACCAAGATGATGAAGTAATAAAGGCTAAGAATGAGACTTGAGCCCTATGCTCTGCACCACCAAGCATCCTGCTTCCCACAAGAACAATATTCATGAGGCCAGTGAATTTCTAGAACCTTGCTACTACTCCGAGTACCGTCCACGGTCCATCAGGATTGCTATCACTTGGGAGCTTGTTATAAATGCAGATGGTCAGACCTACTGAATCAGAATCAAGTGTGATTCTGAGGTGCATTAGGGTTTCAGAAGCATTCTTCTAGAGCGGGGGGGGGGGGGCGGGCGCTGGCAAACTTTTTTCTGTACAAGGCGAGATAGAAAGTAACTTGGGCTTTGCAGGCCATATGGTCTCTGTTGCAATCACTCAACTTTGCCACGAAATCAGCCATAGACAATACACACATGACCAAGCATGGCTGTGTTCCCAAAATCTTTATCTCCCAAAATGGCCATGGGCCACAGCTTACCAAGCCCTGCTCCAGACTACAGCGGCTACACCACTATGATGGATCCATTCTCTGATTTGCTGGAAGACAACTGAACCCGCTTCTCCATCATGGGAAGGAGACTCCCCACCCATCGGTAGCAAGCAGCAGATTCCTAGTAATACCATTTTCCAACCTCATCAAATACTCCCTTTTCCTTGAGGTCAGATGGTTATGTGTCAACCTCAACGTCATTTTACACTCGGCCCAGTGCTTAAGAGGCCAGTGGGAAACTTCCCAAAATGCTTTGCCTGCTTGGTACCAAGAAGTCAAATTAAAAGTGTTTAAATGAGTTCTTCGGGGAGTTAAAAAAAATTGGCCTTACTTTCCAGTCAACACGGTTGCGTGAATACAACGGGCTTTTGCACATTAACAGACTAGGATGGCGCAAATTCTGAAGAGCTTCTGAGCTGATTACTACATGATGATTAAACGTGTTGGACAGCAGTTCTGCAAGCAGACAGTTATGGGCTGGAGACGTGCTCAGTCTCACATTAGGGAGCTCTGGATCTATTGCTCAACAGTGAGTAAAGGCTGAGTGTTCCATTGCCAAATCTCAACTTTTCCATCAGATGTTCCCACAAGAGTCTGAAGACTACAGTGAAAACGACAACGACGGCGTTATTTTCTTCACCTTCATTTTTCCTGTCACAGACAAGAAGGAGGCTACTCACACTGGGCAAACTCAGCAAAGGAGGTAGAGGAAGATGCTGTGAAGGTTCTGTGAAGGTGCTGGAGCCAAGCAGTTTTTTGCCTCCTGATCGTTCAAGAAGATAAAAATCGTGTCAACCGGGCAACTGAAGGCAAGGGCGTTTACGATGGGCTTTTGTTGAGTGATTATTGTGTGCAAGACGTGCTCAAATTTTCACCAGGATTATCTCCCTTCATCTCACCACAAGGTTGTGAAGGGAGAACCAAATATTAAGATGAAGAACCTGAAGCACAGTGGGGTCAAATGTCACGCAGCTAGCAGAGTGTGGATTTGAACCCTTGGACACCAGAGCTCACAGTCTTAATTCTTTCACTTAAATTAATTTGCATTAAACAGAACTCGAGGACTGTTCCAGTGGGTTTACGCTGCCCTCTCCGAACTTTGCTAAAAGAACTTCCACTGTCTCTTCCTCACACAAACAAGGCTGGGTTTCATGCCCTGCACTGCCTTAACACCCTGCACTTGACCTCATCACGCTGCTGTATATACCGTACTGCTTGCTCCTCTGTCTTCCCATCTAAAGTATAAATCAGCGTTCGCAACTTCCACAATTTGGGCCAGAGTTCTTCGCTGCAGGGGCCGTCCTGTGAGCTGTAGGATATTTAGCAGCTTCCCTGGCTGCCAACCACCAGATGCCAGTGGCAAACTCCACCCCTGCCCCAGCCCCTGGGGTGGAGGGTGGAGCAAAATTGCTCCTGGTTGAGAAGCACTGTTATCAAACCCTTTCAGGACAGGAGTTCTGTCCATTGTTTACCTACTGCCTGACAAAGGGCTAGGCACACACTAGGTGTTCAACAAATACTCAAGTCACTGCAGGATGTCTTTCTCCAGCTATATAGCTAATAACATAGCTACTATTGGCTAGATGGCTCCAGGAGCCCCAGAACGAAATCTGAGTTTAAGACTCCTATGTTCCATTTCATTCAGATGTTTGGCTTCCATGATAGCTGGAGTCATCTCTACCCAGCCATGATAAGTTGCTGATTTTATCCCCTAAATATTCCTCAGATCTGTCTATCCTCCTCATTCCACTACTGCCATCCGAGCCCAACCAGGCTTGCCTCCACTGTTTGTGTGGACTGCAGGATGCGCCCCCTGACTGATGTCCCAGTACCCTTTCTGGGGACCCTCTCATCTGTTCTGCCCAAGACACCAGAGAGATCTGTTTCAAAACCCAAATCTATTTATTCCACTCTGCTGCTGAAGGCTCTTCAATGGCTTTCCATTGCTTATAAGATAATAAGACTCCTGACCATGACCTATGGAGTCCTCAGTGGTCTGCCCTGGCCAACTCTGCAGCCACCCCCCCCTCACCACCAGGGCTGCAGTTCCAGAAGGCGGCCATGATTCCACCTACCCCCTGGCCTTCGCATATGCTGTTCCACGTGTGTTCCCCTTGCCTGTCCTCCCTGTAGACCTCAGCCTGAGTGTTACTTTTTCTTTGTCTGGAGCAGGTACCTTCATCAAAGGCCACTGTGGAACCAAATTTTGTTCTTTCCTAGTGTTCATCTGCATGACCATTGATCACAAAAGAGTACCAGCGCCTTGACTACTTTGGTTCACTGTTATAATCCCAGTGCCTGGCCCATGGTGGGTGCTGGATGAATGTCTGGTGAATATACTTGAATAATCAATCACTTAATAGAGGCCTACTCTTTGAAAACACAGAGATTTTGCAGATGAGATGCACTGAAGGAAAGTGGTTAAGTGTATGAATTATGGAGTTAAATTGCCTGGGTTCAAATTCTAGCTCTGCCTCTTAATAGCTATGGGACCTTGGATAAAATACTTAACCTCCCTACACCTCAGTTTCCTTATTTGCAAAGTGAGGAAAAGAGGATCTAAGCTCACGGTATCATGGTCTATAAATTATATGAGAATTTAAAGTCTTCAAACAGTGCCTGGGACATTAAAAAGTGCTATATAAGAATTTACTACTATCATCATTAGTAGTACTCATAATAACAGTAGTATTTTTATATCTGTATGACGGCTGAGGTAATGCGGTGATTTTTTTTGTGTGTGGTACACAGGCCTCTCACTGTTGTGGCCGCTCCCGTTGCGGAGAACAGGCTCCGGACGCGCAGGCTCAGCGGCCATGGCTCACGGGCCCAGCCACTCCGCGGCATGTGGGATCCTCCCGGACCGGGGCACGAACCTGTGTCCCCTGCATCGGCAGGCAGACTCTCAACCACTGCGCCACCAGGGAAGCCCAATGGGGTGATTTTTTCTGATCTCAGCACAGGTGACGCCAGCAGTCAGAACTGAATTTTTCAATATCTTGGGTGAAGAGATCTAGTTCTTCATTCTACAGACCCCCACGTCACCCCCAAGGTCCTCTGCAGGTGGGCTGAAAGCAGCTTTGCAAATATTACCTGGTCAGGTTCCACAGAACCATCCTCCTCCATCAACTCTGCACCTCTGGAGCTGGCCAGAGGATGCTAAGGGGCTACCCTGCTCAGCCAGCAGGCTAACAAAGACTGGACCTGTTTGCAGTGTAACTAAAATCCAGCCTGCCTGGAAAGCCGACTTCCCTCTGTGGACCTTTTCCTCTCAGACGCTTTGGAAACACAAGCCAAAGTTGTCTCTAGTCTCTTCCTCATTCAACAGGTATTTCCTGAAAGCAATATAAATGCCAGGCGCTGCACTGGGGAGAGAGATTGGCAGCATCCAATTGTGATAGGAGTCTGAGCTGTGGATCACATCCTAATGAGCGGCTTTTACTAATCTCCTCTATACTTAGGAGAATTCATCATGTTATTATAGGGTAGCTCTGGTTTGCTGATAGCACACTTCAGGGAGAAGCAAATGAGGCCCTTTGTTCCTAGCATTCGTGTGTAGCATCACCATTCCCAAAGCATAATTCTGATTCCAAACATAACCACAGGTCAAATTCCATTATGAGAAACTCCTAATGCATATTTAGGGCTAGGGTTTTGCTGTCTGCAATGAGCAGGCCACTATTTGTCTGAGATTTAGAAATCCTGTGGTCATATAAAGATTCTGTTGTGTTGAATTTGTGTTGGGATTTGTTGTAATGGGATCTGGCCTATAACTTAACTGAGATTTAGCGGAGGGCCACTTTCACTGCCTGAATCCTAGTGCCCGTGGGTACTTGCAAAAGAACCAGCTTTCTCCTAATAAGGTAATTAATACCTCACCATGGTCTGCCTAAAACACATTTTACTGCTTTGCTCATCAGAAGGTAGGATGAGTAATAAAATGTCAAAAGGCAGCCCGGTAAACATTAAAGGAGTGAAAGGCTATCAACAGTGATCATTTTCATTCTCCCTTTATGTAATGAAAGAGGACAGATCACAACTCAAGACACTTTTGAAAAAAAGTGTTATAAACAGCCAGTTTCTTCTTCTACTGCATTACTTTCAATCAGTTTCTAATCTCGCCCAGCTAGAAGAGCACGTATGTTATAATTTAAGATGCTGAGTCGTTTGGGCAACAAATCCAGAAAGGTGACTCATCCTGCTACAACTCACTTGAGAGAGAAAAATATTCAAAAGGAGCAACTGAAAAACTAGCTTTTCAAATACCAAGAAAGTTTTTAGCCATTCAGGTTGTTTCCAGGTAGAGACATTATAAGTCAAGATGAAATAAAACATCTACTTGCCAATCTATATAGTGTCAAAAAAGTTCACTACCCACTTGCCAATCCATAGGGTGTCAAAAATTTCACTATCCACTTTTCAGAGTAACAATTAGCCTCAATGCTTTAAATTTAGACGTATTTCATCTAAAAAGATGTCAGGAGGGTACAGAAAAATATATTTGCAAATACAGTTAACCTATGACTTAAAATCATTTACCTTGTTTCCCAATGTTTCAGACATCCTGTACATATTTAGAACTCTTCAAAATACAGGACAAAAAATGAACCATAAAGAAAAAATACTAATACTAGTGTGAGAAATAAAATATAGACTCTAAAGATTTAAAAATGCATGTTACCCTAGCTGTCAAGACTTTAAACACATATACTTTTTGAGCTAGTAGTTCACTTCGTTGGATTTATCTGGCCAAATAACTTATATACACAAAGATATGTGCCTGATAATATGCCCTATACCATTATTTGTAGTAGTGAAAGCTTGGGAAAAAAACCTAAATGTTGATCAGCAAAAAAATCAGGACACATCCATATACAAGAAACATTATCCAGTCATGAATATTTAACTCACAGAAAATGTTTCTTAAATCATTTGTAGTACATACTGGCTACAAATGTCCTCTTGATGGTCTTGAACTTGTAGGAAAAAAGTTAAATCATTCCTTGAGTTTTCTTGCACACGTGACTTACAGTCCTATAGACTTCCACTTTCATTCATAACTAGGTCTTCAGAGTGCTTAAGGATTTTTGAAAATTTGTGTTCATAAATTACAACAGGATTGCCTAAAGAAGAAATTCCAGAATGACAGAGTAAGGACCTCCGAAAATCCATTCCTCCATAAAAGCAGTAAGAACACTGGCAAAAAATTGTCAAAATAAACTTCTTCAGGACTTTGGAAATTAACCAAAGGCGTGCAACAACCAGAAGAGACTTTATAAGAAAAAACAAACAAACAAACAAAAACCTCCCAGCAGAATCTTGGTAAGAACAACAAGCTTTGTAGCATTTTAAATGGTACTCTTCGCATCCTCCTGTCTTCATTTCTGCAGTAGCCCTGAAAACCAGCAGTCTTACAATAATAACGGCTTAAAAAGTAGTAACCTGGCACCCACTGTAGGGGCGGCAAAATGGGCTTGGAGCCCCCAAAGTGTCCTATCCCAAGAAACTGGTCACTATTTGACCAGTCTGGAAAGTTCCCTGCAAAGCCCCCAAGCAGGCCTCATTTTCAGTTGACCTGAATCAAAGCTGGCTTAGTGGTAAAAGCCCTATCCCTGGGTGTGTGTTGAAAATAGTTAGCAGGAATTGTTTAACATTGCAGGTGCCTGAAGCAATAATACCACTTGGGGGAAACAAAAGGCTGGCCAAAAATCTTAAAAGGAAAATCTAGATAATTAGATGAACATAGGGGGCTTGGGAAAGCTCCCGCATATTCCCGAGGCTCTAGAAAGTCACAGGCATCCGAAAGACTTGTACATGTCCACGAAAGACCTAAGAGGGCTCTCTCGCCTTCAGTTGACCGTGATGTTTTAAACAAGTGGGAATTGAAAGCTAACATGGAAATAGCAGCTGTCAGTGTTGATGATGTACACCAACATACACACACAGTCTGCTGGCGAAGAGGAGACTTACTTGTCCTATGTATTTAAGAATATCTTTGTCCGATTATTAGCTGGCTATTAAGGTAACTGAACAGAGACCTCAGTGGACACACATGACAAAGAATACAGGTGTTATAGAATTCATCCAAGAAAGTTACTAAGCAGACAACAACAGTATAGCAACAAACTCTGGGGGTGGGAGGGAGATAGATATGGTTTCCAGAGGTATAATATCATATCATTTCAAATGTCCAGATTCCATTTCAAATTATGAGACATGAAAAGAAACAGGAAAGTATGGCCCATACATAGGGGGAAAAAAAAGATGTGGCACATATATACAATGGAATATTACTTAGCCATAAAAAGAAGCGAAATTGAGTTATCTGTAGTGAGGTGGATGGACCTAGAGTCTGTCATACAGAGTGAAGTATGTCAGAAAGAGAAAAACAAATACTGGATGCTAACACATATATATGGAATCTAAGAAACAAAAAAAACAAGTTTCTGAAGAACCTAGGGGCAGGACAGGAATAAAGATGCAGATGTAGAGAATGGACTTGAGGACACGGGGAGGGGGAAGGGTAAGCTGGGACGAAGTGAGAGAGTGGCATGGACGTATATACACTACCAAATGTAAAACAGAGAGCTAGTGGGAAACAGCCGCATGGCACAGGGAGATCAGCTTGGTGTTTTGTGACCACCTAGAGGGGTGGGATAGGGAGGGTGGGAGGGAGACGCAAGAGGGAAGGGATATGGGGATATATGTATATGTATAGCTGATTCACTCTGTTATAAAGCAGAAACTAACACACCATTGTAAAGCAATTATACTCCAATAAAGATGTTTAAAAAAAGAAATTAAAAAAATACTTTATTGCTAAAAACTGCTAATCATCATTGAGCCTTCAGTGAGTTATGGTAGTATCATCAAAGATCAATGATCACGTATCACCTTAATAAACATAACAATAATGAAAAAGTCTGAAATATTGTGAGAAATAACCAAAAATGTGACAGGGGGGCGTGAAGTGGGTAAACGCTGCTGGAAAAATGGCACTGACAGATTTGCTCAATGCAGAGTTGCCACAGACTTTCAATTTGTAAAAATGCCCTATCTGTAAAGCACAATAACATGAAGTACGTCTGTAAAGAACTCTTACAACTCAACAATAAAAAGACAAACAATCCAATTCTAAAATGGCCAAGGATTTCAAGAGAGATTTCTTCGAAGATGATATACAAGTGGCCAATAAACATGTGAAAAAATGCTCAACGTCATTAGTCACGAGAAAAACACACACTGAGACATCACTTCACATATACTAGGATGTCTATGATTAAAAAAAAGACAAGTGTTCTTAGGGGTGTAGAAACAATGGAATCCTCATACATTCTTGATGGGATTATGAAATGGTCCAGCTGCTTTGGAAAACAGCTTGGTAGCTCCTCAAAATGTTAAACATAGAATTGTATGACACAGCAATTCCACTCCTAAGCATGTACTCCAGAGAGATGAAAATCCATGTCCACACAAAAACTTGTACACGAATACTCAGAGCCGCACATTCATAACAGCCAAAAAGTGGAAGCAACCCAAACATGTATCAGCTGACAAATGGAAGAACAAAATGTGGTAAATCTGTACAAAAGAATATTATTCAGCAATAAAAAGAAGCAAAATACTGATGCATGCTACAACATGGCTGAATCTTGAAAACATTATGCTCAGTGAAAGAAGCCAGTCATTAAAAAGACACAGATTGCATGATTCCATTTACATGAAATGTCCAGAAGAGGCAAATCAAGAGGCAGAGAGTAGATTAGTGATTAGCAGGGGCTAGGGGCAGGGGGGAATGAGGAATTACTGCTAATGAGTACTAGGTTTTGGGGGTAGTTTGCAGTTAGATATTGGTATTGGTTGCACAATTCTGTGATTAGAGTAAAACTCACTAAATTGCTAATTTTAAAAAGGAGAATTTTGGATAGACAACAAGGTCCTACTGTAGAGCACAGGGAACTATAGTCAGTATCTTGTGATATAACCCATAATGGAAAAGAATATGAAAAACAATGTATATATATGTATAACTGAGTCATTTTGCTGTACAGCAGAAATTAACACACTGGAAATCAACTATACTTCAATAAATTAAATTAAAAAAATAAAAAGGAGAGTTTTATGATAAGTGAATCATAGTGCAATAAAGCTGGTTTTGTTTTAAGCTGATAGGAATAAAGAAAAAAAATAGACTGCCAGGATTCTGGAGCCAGACTACTAGGCTAAATCTCAGCTCTGACACTTACTGTGTGACCTTTGCAAATTACATCATCTCTCTGTGCCCTCAGTATACACATCCGTAAAACAGGCATAATAATAGTACCTACTTAAAGGGGTTGTTGTGGGGATTAAATGATTTAGCTATTGTTAGTATTGGGGGGGGCAGTTTTCAGGCTTTCTCTAACCTTCTGAGGAAGAATAGAGGGAAAGAGAGATGATGGAGCAGGTATGTCTACAACTGGAGGAGAATTAAGTTGAAGATATAAACCCATGAGTGGCTTTATTTCTTTGTGCCGAGGGAAGTCGGGGGTGGACAGGAAAGAAGAATTCCTTTGAAGTTACCCTGGCAAAGCTAACAAGGAGAAGAGAAGACCAGCTGAAGTAGGAAACCACATATGTTTAGGGATGTCACCTGCATGGCTGTAGCGCTTACAAAAACACGGCACCCCAGAATCAATGACAGAAAATGGAATGGAAAACTTTTCCAGGGCTGTTGATTGGTTAGGGCTGTGGGCAAAGAAAAATGAAGCAAGGGGAAAGGCGTATGCTCAGCAAAGTCACTGAGGAAGTGACAATGGAGTTTCAGTCAAGAAGACAGGACCCATGTGCTCCTAACAGAGCCAAGAATGAAACAATTCCCTGCAAGTTCTCAAAAGAGATGGCCAGTCTGAAACAAAGTTTACTGCACTGTTGGAAGAAAGGAACTAGAGTTCTTTAACCTAGAAATAAGACAAATCAACGATGACATGTGTTAATTGTTTCACTGATTTTTATTTCTTTCAACATTTTCTCCTAAACCCTTTTTCTCCCATACCTTACCACTGTCAGGTTCTCTTGAGGGCAACTGATTTTACTACTCAGGCTCTTAAGGTAACATAAATTTTAGTGGAGGTGACTTGTTTGAAAGAGCATATTGAAAAGAAGTACTTATTAAAAAAAAACAAAACAAAAAACATGAATTTAGCTAGCACTTTCCTCCAAAACCCCATGTATTTTAACATAATTTATCCTTTAAATTCCCTAGGACAGCATTTGCTGCACCATCACGTGTAGGTCTAATATTCCTTGAAAAAAGCATTCTCTAGTTAAAATGGTTTTTTAAATTATTACAAACTATTCCTCTTTTCCATATTTACAACGACTATTAGCATATTAAGGGCTCTGAAAAGCCCTGCAGTGAGGAAAACTATTCTATTTGCAAACCTAAAGTTTCCCAAATTCTTTTGATCATAGAATCCTCTTTCCAGAGAAGCTTTTACATCATGATTCAGTTGGATCCTGTAAAGCACATTTTGAGACATATTACTCTGAAAAGACAACACCCTCCATAACAAACAGATGGGCAACTAGAATCCCAAAGAGGGAAAGCAACTTCTTATGGCTGAGTAAGGAAAAGACTCCGTTGAGACATCCTGCTCTCTTCCCTTTCGTCCTCCCAATTAAGTGAATTTCCCCAGGCACTGCTCATGGGAAATGTACTCCTGACAGCTAACCACCAGACAAGGGATCTACAAAGGCATTTTCCTTGAGGACATCAAAGCAGGCATATGTAACAGATTACCAAGGCATCTGGGCACACCGAGGTATAAACATGAGATGGCATCACTTTACCAGTCTCAGTGTTCTACAACCTTTTCCTGTTGCGTGGAAGGCTCCCTCAACAAACATCTCAATCCAACTCTATAATTTTTCAGTAACATTCAATTATTGGAAGTGTCTCTTTCTGGTTTCCTAAGACTAAGGCTTGCTCTTTGTAAAGCTTTTATTTTGTCTTTAGATCAGCATTCTTTCTCTCATCCAAGAACAGGAGTCTCCAAAGCTTGTGGTGGAGAAGAGGATGGACTGACCACACATAGATGTCCTCTTTGCTGAGCTTTTTGTTCTGGTCTAAGGTATAAGGAAGATGATAGGAAAGATGAAATGTGCCTCTTTCTTGGTCCCTGTGGCAGATGAAATGATGGTTCAAAAACATTCATCCTCTCCAATATACTGTACCTTCTGAGGGAGAGTATCTCCCTCTGCCGCATTGACGTTGGGCTTGGTCAAGTGACTCACTTTGGCCAACAGGATGTTAGCAGGCATGACATAAGTGCTTGCTCTCTTGTATTTCAGTCCCTGCCATGAGGAAAAATTTCCCCAGGTAGCTGCTGCCCCTTTAGCGTGGGTACCAGATTAAACACGTGGGAGCAGTTCTGAGGCCAATCACAGGCTCACAAACATAGTCCAGCTCACACCTTGAAGTATGACACCAACCCATCCTAGAGAAGCTGACATGATCAAGAAGAAATGACTGTTGTTATAGGTCACTTTGGTTAGGGGTGGACGGCTATGCAGTATCACTGTAGGAAAAGCTAACCGATAAGGTTGGATCACACACCGAACATGTATGTCTAATCCGGGTCCTTCATGTGTATTTGGTGTGATCTAGGGGCACCAAGCTTCCCTAGTCATTGATGGTCCTCCTGTGAGAATTTAGCCACTCCTCCTGGCTGACTCCCAGTTGGTGGTCTCGGACCCCATTCCTCCTATGTACGTGCCACCTACCCTAAGCAGCGCTGCCCCACGACTCTAAAGCCTCCATCCCATCTACTCTGTCCTCCAACTCCAGCACCTGCAGACACAATGTGGGGGAAAACATCTGTATCTCTGCAGAAGGAGAGGATACCCTGGGCCCACTTGTGCCTAGCCATCCCGGTGGTCACACTTTTCCTGTCTCCACAACCTGCAGACTAGAGACCACCAGGTCCTGACATGACTGGAGAGTAGAAAGGGGATAACGGGCAGCTAGGACATGTCCAGACTTTACAAACAGCTCTCCTGGAACATCACTCTGTCGACCTTGAGAAGAGGCAGTACTATGTGACTGTAATTTATTTTTCAAATTTATTGACTTTATTTACTGTTATTTTTGGCTGCGTTGGGTCTTCGTTGCTGTGCACCGGCTCTCTCTAGTTGCGGCGAGCGGGGGCTAGTCTTCGTTGCAGCGCGTGGGCTTCTCGTTGCAGTGGCTTCTCTTGTTGCGGAGCACAGGCTCTAGGGACATGGGCTTCAGTAGTTGTGGCTCGCGGCCTCTAGAGCACAGGCTCAGTAGTTGTGTGCCCAGGCTTAGTTGCTCTGCGGAGTGTGGGATCTTCCCGGACCAGGGCTCGAACCCGTGTCCCCTGCATTGGCAGGCGGATTCTTAACCACTGTGCCACCAGGGAAGCCCTGTAATTTACTTTAAATTATCTGCATAATCAGGGTGATATCATATATGTGCCAGGTAGTTTAGCCTTAATTGTAGGGGTTGTCTGTTAACACGCTACCAAGAATACACAGACTTGGGGAGACCAATTACACCGCATGGAAAGGGCCATAATCCATGGTCAGCTACCATATGCACATTTCTTTTAGCTGAGCTTAGGCAACAACCCGCATTATTAGTTTGCATCAGCGATGCCAAAACAGATTCTCAGTGGTGAAACTAAAGACCTGTTAATTAGCATGAAGGACGATACAAACAGGGTCTCACTGATGAAATACAAGGTATCGAAGATGCTTGAAGTGGCCAAGACAGTCTGAAGACACTTTCCATCTCTACAGGAACTGGGAATAAGAATCCATTCGGGCCTGTACCCTGCACCCCTTACGATAACACCCCTGACGTAATCGTCAACTGTAGATTCAGCCATCGAATTAGCAGATTTTCTAAGTGAAGAGTCCTAACTAGAGAAGACAGAATCCCGTCTCTGTGATGTTGCTGGGTTGGTCTCAAATAATGTCATACAGGGTATGGTGGGAGCATCTAAAACACTGGTTCTCAACCTTGGCTGAACTTTGACATTGCATGGGGAGCTTCTAGAATCCCAAGAGCCAGGGCTCACCCAGGTCAACAGTGTAGGACTCTCTGGAGGGAGGATCAGTTATCAGTGCCTTTTTAAAGCTCCCTTGATGATTCCACTCCGTAGCCAGGGATGAGCATCGCTCTTGTACACGGCAGCATTCTGGAACAGCACTGGGCTTGCAAAAAGAGTTTATGAGCTGTTTTGAGCCTGCTCTGCTAATGAATATTCATTTAGTAAATGTCTCTATGTGTGGGAGAATTTGGCCTGAGGCCTGCTTTCATTAAAACTGGAGCAAGGTTACAGAAGAGTGGCCAACACTCACTAACTCTAACCTCTTTGGCCACTTCCAAAGAATCTACAGGGGGCTTCCCTGGTGGCGCAGTGGTTGAGAGTCCGCCTGCCGATGCAGGGGACACGGGTTCGTGCCCCGGTCCGGGAAGACCCCACATGCCGCGGAGCGGCTGGGCCCGTGAGCCGTGGCCGCTGAGCCTGCACGTCCGGAGCCTGTGCTCCGCAACGGGGAGGCCGCAACAGTGAGAGGCCTGCGTACCGCAAAAAAAAAAAAAAAAAATCTACAGGGATCACATTAGCTTTGGTCAGCTCACAGCAAGGGGACAACTCCCCACTTCCCTAAGAGGAAGGGAAGGAAGATAAAGCTTTTGGTAAACACTATTCTCACTAAAAAGACAACCTTATTTTCCTTTCCATTTTGCCTCTGGGTTGGGGGTAAGGCAGTCAAGGTCTGTCCTAGTGAAATGGAGCCTGTTAGCAAGCCCTGGAGGGCTACAACTTCTGAACTTGGAATATGGGGTACCTGCACCCTCTGTCCCCACTCTGCGTCTTGGCCACAGTTCTGGAATAACGGGATAACATGTACCAGGTCCCAAACATCATTCTACTATAAATACATAAACAAGTGGGCACACACAATTATAGAGTCAGGGGCCAAAGCCAACTATCTCAGAAAATGCCTTGACACACTTAAATTCCATGGTAAAACGATGGAACAAAGCTCAAAGTGCTACCTCGGGTCTTTACTCCCCAGTCTCCTCACAAGTCTAGATTGCTGAACACAGCGTTAGTCTGCACACTAAGCAAACCTCCTCGCTCTGGGAAATCGCCTCTGTTATTACCCCTTCAGAGCTCCGTCCACTTTAATAACAGGCATCCATCAGAAGATGGCCCTGAAATAAATAAGCAGTAACAAATAGGACAGGCTACATTCACAGGGAAAGAGAACAAGAAGAGATGAGATTAACTTTTCTGTGCCTTTCATCTTGCATGTCACTCTCACCAGCTGAAATAGTTTACTGTGTCCTTTTTCCACCCACAGCACGCTTGCTGAGTTCTCCTAGCAGAGATCGTGGTCGACAAGAACACCATGTGAATCAGAAACACCAAAAAGACTTTCATCTTATTCTTCTTGAAAGAAAAACAAAAAACAAAAATGATTGTTACGGACTGAATTGTGTTCCCTCCACAACCTCTAAGTTCATATATTGAAGCCCTACCCCATGGTATTTGGAGTTATGGCCTACAAGGAAGTAATAAAGGTTAAGTAAGGTTATAAAGTTGGGCCTGAATTCCATAGGACTCATGCCCTTATAAGAAGAGGAAGAGACACCAGAGATCTCTCTCTACATGTACAGAGGAAAGGCCAGGTGGAGTCACAGCAAGAAGATAGCTGTCAGCAAGCCAAGAAGAGAGGCCTCACCCGAAATGAACCCTGCTGGCACCTTGATCTCAAACTTCCAGCCTCTAGAACTGTGAGAGAATAAATCTGTTTTAAGTTACCCAGTCTGTAGTATTTTGTTATGGCAGCCAAAGCTGACAATATAATGATACGGAACATGTTTCCAAGTTATGAGAAGAAATGGGTCTCCATTTTATCAAGTGGAGTTCTACTAACTAGAGTGGAGAGACTTCTCTACCAAAATGGGGGAGCAGGTAGAAACTGCAAAGAAAAACTAACGCCTCACTATGTGCCATCAGAAAGCAAGTGGTGGGGCTTCCCTGGTGGCGCAGTGGTTGAGAGTCCGCCTGCCGATGCAGGGGACATGGGTTCGTGCCCCGGTCCGGGAAGATCCCACATGCCGCGGAGTGGCTGGGCCCGTGAGCCATGGCCGCTGAGCCTGTGCGTCCGGAGCCTGTGTTCTGCAATGGGAGAGGCCACAACAGTGAGAGGCCCACGTACCACAAAAAAAAAAAAAAAAAAAAAAAGCAAGTTGTGAATGAAAGGGGCGAGCTAGTTAGCTCTTTGCGCTGACCATTCAGGACTCAGAGTGAAAGTGGCGTGCAGGCCAGTGCATGTGGCACACTTTTAAGCATCAAACCAAAAAACCTGGAGATAAAAGCTTCCAACTGGCTGTAGAAATGCCAATTTCTTCCATTTTTTGCACCGGATCAAGTTAGCATTACAATGCCTGAGCAAGAAATTTCGATCTATGCATGTTTGGATTGGAAACAGGAGCTTTGGAGAACACAATCCCTAAAAATTTCAAAACAAAATCTTCAAGTGAAGACTAATGCAGAGCGGCTGTTTTTGACTCTTGAAATAAATGTAACAACGTTTGAATTCCTGAAGGTAGGTTAACAGCTAAACAGGCTTCACTAAATACGAGCTACATTTTTCCTTCTCTCTTTAAACAAATGCATCAATCACAGCAGTTAATAACAATGCTCAGTGACAACGTATGAAGTGCTGGAAGTATTTTTTTAAATACCCTTTAGGGACTTCCCTGGTGGCACAGTGGTTGAGAATTCACCTGCCAATGCAGGGGACACAAGTTTGAGCCCTGGTCCAGGAAGATCCCACATGCCGCGGAGCAACTAAGCCCGGGCACACAACTACTGAGCCCGCATGACACAACTACTGAAGTCCGTGTGCCTAGAGCCCATGCTCCGCAACAAGAGAAACCACCGCAGTGAGAAGCCTCCGCACCGCAACAAAGAGTAGCCCCCGCTCACGCAACTAGAGAAAGCCCGCGCACAGCAACAAAGACCCCGCACAGCCAAAAATAAATAAATATATATATAAAAAAATGAAATAAAATACCTTTTAAACAGAAATCTTAAGTTGCTAAATAATATCTTGGGTAAATAAGAGTTTTCTTTTAATATTGCATTTCTTACAATTTACCTATCTCTGATCACAAAGTTGAGGCCCTGGTAGTTTATCAGTACATGTACTGTTGAGCTGATTTCAACAATCAACCACTCACTCTTCTGAATTATACCTCTTTCCAGTGAAAATAACCATCACTCCAAAAAACTGCTTCTCTTTGTCCCTCATCAGGGTGCAGGACTGAATAGTTACCTCGATACCCGTCGTTGAAAACTGTAGACACTTCACGTGCGAGGGCAACACAATGCTAAGAAAAAGGATGGCGTGCTTCTTAGATTCTACTTGTATATGAAAACTTTGGCCAGAAAGCAAATACCAGCACTGGTGATGAGGAAAAGAGGCAGGGACCTAGATTATGTGCAGTCTCTGACTTTCAACTCGTATTCTTTCAACTTCAACACACTGTCTCCCAGGAAGAGAGAAAAAGACTTCAGAACGCTTCTGCAGAAGAAAGTCCACAGTGTGTCTATTACTGTATAATATATACCACAAAGATGTTGCTCTGTGCCAAATCTGTGTCTGTTGTGATCCTCTACATAATCCCTTGGCTCACAGGCATTTAACCTGTACTAGGATTTCATTTCCATATGCTAATTTGTTGCTTAGTAACTGTTTTTAGAGCATTTTGTGTGTATGTCTGATTTGTCTCCAGGACGACATTGTAAATTCCTTAAGAGCAGGGCCCAAAGAACATTATGACATGATCACAGCATCCCATAAAAACACCCTGTAGAATGAGAAAAGCGGGGGTGGGGTGGAAATCAAGGAGTTCTATTTGTGATATAAGCTAAAATGGTATACATGAGAAAAATGGGATCCATTGTAGACATCTTTTGAGTTTTGCCAGCCCAGAATCCCTCAACCCATTTTTCTGGTACGAGCATCCCACTTCTCATTTGGGAACTACCCCTCCACCAACCTCAGAGGAAGTAACTGAGGCCAACATAGGAGTAGGTGGGTTTGACCCTACTACTCCCTTAGGCTCCAGGACTGGCACATGGTCCCAGCCCTGACCAACTGTAGTCCTCCATGTCCTTGGCCCAGGGACTGGTTTTGGGACAGACTCTTGTCCCAAGTGGACCAATGACAGTCAGCCACAAGACTACTGCTGAAACTTTGGGAAAAGATTCTTTCTTTTTTTTTTTTGCAGGGGTCCATCAAGCTGATTAGATAAAGCCTAGGTTTGCTAGGATCAAATCCTGCCTGAGATTGAAGCTAAGTGAGAGGGAAGCCAAACCCAAGAGATGATAAAAGAAAATCCAAAGTCTGATTTTCTTAGCTGAACACCTACATCCACTTATGCCTGAAGTCCACCTACCACTTGCTTTTGCTGACAATACATTTCCTTTTTTTGGTTGAAACAAGTTTGAATTGGACTTCTGTCACTAACAACCCAGAGTCCTGAATAACACAGGTCCCTCCCTCACAGTGGTCTACATTAAAATAAAGTGTGTCAATTACTTACAGGGAAAATGGCAGCATGAAAGAGACTTGCGAATCAGATGACATGGGTTCAAATCCTAGCTCTGCTGGGTGTCTCTCAGCAAGACTCAATCTTTTAGCCTCACTGTTCTTAACTATAAAATAGATTTTTTGTTTTGTTTTTTGTGGTTTTCTTTGCGGTACGCGGGTCTCTCACTGTTGTGGCCCCTCCCGCCGCTGAGCACAGGCTCCGGATGCGCAGGCCCAGCGGCCAAGGCCCACGGGCCCAGCCGCTCCGCGGCACGTGGGATCCTCCCGGACCGGGTCACGAACCCGCACCCCCCGCACCGGCAGGCGGACTCCCAACCACTGCGCCACCAGGGAAGCCCCTAAAATAGGTATTTAAAATATTTATCCCTCAGGCCAATTACATGAATTAAATTAGAAACAGGAGGTGAAATTAGGCTGCCAATTGGGCCAGCCATCTCTGTATTTCATTTGGTGGTTCAGAAATAGCGCGTAATACCTCTTCCCTTCCTTGTTCTAACTAGATCATAAACTTTTTACCTGAAAAGCAGGGAAGGGTAGACAGTAGTTCTCCAAGTGTGGTCTGGAAACTCCCAGGGACCCCCAAAATCCTTCCAGGGGGTCTGGGAGGTAAAAATATTTTCGTAATAACACTAAGATGTTATTTGTCATTTTTGCTCGAGTTCTCTAATGAATGTTAAATGGAGTTTTCGAGAGGCTAAATAATTTGTGATATCACAACAAATTGAATACAGAAGCAGATGATTACCCAGCTGTCTTCTGTTAAGCTAGACATTAAGATTTGAAAAAAAAGTGCCATTGTGCACACTAATATTTTTGTTGTTTGGAAAATATGACATTTATGTTAACATATAATAAGTTTTTTATTTTTATATTTTAAGTAAATTAGTAAGTGAATATTTTTAAAGTTCCCAGCTTCAATTCTGATTATGGTAAAGATTTATAGATATAACCCACATAAACTAAAGCTCTTTTAAGATACTAAAAGGATCTTGAGAACAAAAACTATGAAAACTCATGAAGCTAAAAGCATGGACTCTGGATCCAGACTAGATGAGTTCAAATTTTTGCTACTTACTGGCTTAAAGAGGGACTTCAATTCTCTTTATTGGTCTTACTTTTCTCATTTGTAAAATGGGCATAATTATAGTACCTATAAAAAAGCTGAAATGAGTTAATACATGTAAAATGCTTAGCTCAATGCCCAGTACACAGTGAATGCTCAAAAAAAAAAAAAAAAAAACTTAGTTGCTCTAATTATTACTATTAAAGTTGAAAATACAGAACAGGAAAAAAAGAATTATACAAAGCTCTACAACATGTACACTGTTTTTGCTGTAGCAATTCCTTTCAGCACATTATTTATGAATACTTATCTAAACTCCGTGCATTCAAAAATTAAAATAAATAGACTGTGCCCTTACGAAACTTACAACTTAACTAATAGGAATAATAATTACTTAGCTTATACTTGGTACCAGGCACTGTTCCTTGACTGTTCAATTTAATCCACTGAGATATGTAGTGTTGGTTTCAGCATTTTACAGTTGCTGCAACTGAGGCTGACACAGATGTAGAAACGTTCCCCAAATCATACAGTTAGTGAATAGGCATGTATCAACTCAAACCTACATGTGCCAGACAGTAAAGCCCTTGCTCTCTACCAGGACCCTGCAGAATCCATACTGCGGTGGCCGAATCCTGACAAGTTTTGAATCAAAGTTTACCTCCAAAGGAAAATGGAAGGACATCCTCACTCCAAAAAGGCCTAGAGAAATCCCAGTACACCCACTTTTATGGTCCTCCTCCTAATATTGAAGGCTTTAGGGACACGAAGAATGTAATGATTCCTGTTACGGCTTGGGGTACAGAACAGTATTGTGAATCTGAGAAGTAAGGTCTCATTAATCCTATTCTTCAGAAAACACAGAAATGAGTCATATTATACATCTTTACAGAAGGGAGGTGCCTGATTATGAGAGGTATTACCTGCTTTCAAGTGATGCCTATGAAGGAAAAAGCTCTTCTCAGACAACAATAGAGAGAAGAACCACCAAATAAGACCCGGAAATGTCACACACAATTTGCAGCCTAAATTATAGACCGTTCTCCCTTGTTGTACAATCTTGCAGAAAAAAATGAAATGTGCCCCAGGGGAATGAATAATAGCTAAAGACAACCAAAAATATGGTCTTTAGGAAGAGAAGCAATAAAGTATCTATTACTTTTAGTAATTTCTCATTGTTTGTCTTGGGAGGGTGCTTTTTTCTTTTTTTCCCTTCTTTTTCTCAAAAGATTCATTTTCAGATTAGTCAGAGGGCTGGAAAATGCTGGGAAGTTGAAGGTACTTCTGAATCGTTTTCTGGGGCAATGCTGCAAAGCTTTTCAGGGAAAATGATGCCACCCTAGCCTAGAAATCTGTGTGAGCTACAGAGTTTAAACAAGACAGAGAGCAGAGACCTTGGTGTAACTGACCCCTGCCATTTAGTTGAACTTGGAATAGACTTTCTCTGTAATAGAGGAAGGAAAACCTGATATAAATTAAGTTCTATGGGACCAAAAATGGATGTAGGAAAATAAAGGAATAAATTTTTAAAATAAAGGAAAAAATGTGCATTAGAATATGTTTCAACTGCAGCAGAAAAAATTATTCCTTATAAAAGTGGTGAATACAGGTTTACAAATGAGATGATATTACTGTGGTATTATAGATTAAAAGGAGCTCCCTCTCTGTAAAATGGTGCAATGACTGTGGAAAACACTATGGAGGTTCCTCAAAAAATTAAACATGGAATTACCATATGATTCAGCCACTCCACTTCTGGGTAAACACCCAAAAGAACGGAAAACAGAGACATGTGTACACCCACGTTCATAGTAGCATTATTTACCATAGCCAAAAGGTAGAAGCAACCCAAGTGTCCACTGGAGGATGAATGGTATACACCTACAAAGGAATATATTAAGTCTTAAACATAAAGAAAATTCAGACATATGCTACAACGTGGATGAGCACTGGGGACATTATGCCAAGTAAATTAAGCCAGTCACAAATACTGTATCATTCCATGCAAACGACGTATCTAAATAGGTTACACCTGGAGCAGTCAAATTAATAGAGACAGAAAGTAGAATGGTGGTTATCAGGGGCTGGGGGGAGGAGGAGAGGAACAGGGAATTACTGTTCAATGAGGACAAAATTTCTGTTTAGGGAGATGAAAAAAGGGTCTGGAGATGGATGGTGGTGATGGCTGCACAACAATGAGAATATCTTTTTTTTTTTTTTTTGGTACGCGGGCCTCTCACTGCTGTGGCCTCTCCCGTTGCGGGTCACAGGCTCCGGATGCGCAGGCTCAGCGGCCATGGCTCACGGGCCCAGCCGCTCCGCGGCATGCGGGATCCTCCCGGACCGGGGCACGAGCCTGCGTCCCCTGCATCGGCAGGCGGACTCCCAACCACTGCGCCACCAGGGAAGCCCAACGTGACTATCTTAATGCCACTGAACCGTTCAATGAATGGTTCAACAGGGTTAAAATGGTAAACTTTATATATGTTTTGCCACAATTAAAAAAAAGGAAACTGAAAAAAACACAAAGCACAAAAGCAACCCCCTCCCCCATCTGCACTTTTTCCGCACAAGGTCAGGGTGCTGCTCCTCCTACCAAGAGGCAGAATCCCCTTGCCCAGCCCTGCAATCTGGGCTGGCTCTGGGACTAGCTCTTACCACAGAATGCGGTGGAAGTGACATTCTGGGACGTTGGACCTGAGGCCCTGAGAGGCCTAGGAGCTTCCACTGTCCACTCTGGGGACTCAGCCACCACATAAGGAAGTCCAGACCATCTGGCTGGAGCGAGAAGCCACATGGAGAGAAAGGCCCTGCAAGACGGGAGGCCGGGGGCGGGAAAGAGGCCACATGAGGAAAACGAAGGCATCCCAGTCAACCGCCAGCAGCCGGTCACGTGAATGAGGCCGTCCTGAATTCTCTAGAACCAGTTGAGCTGCCTCAGCCAGCGCCATGGGAAACAGAGACACTCATGCAAGCTGAGCCCTGCCCAAAGCCCTGATCCACAGAATGGTAGCCAGTGGGTGGGTTTTCCTACGCCACTGCGTTTTGAGGTGGCTTGTTTCACAGCAATAGATAATTGAAACCATCCGGCAGACATATGTTGCACTTTTAGAGAATTTCCTCTTACGTAATCCTCCTTCTACTACTATTTATTATGTTCATCCACTCATTCAACAAATATTTGAGTATCTGCTCTGCAGCAAGACTCTTCCCAGCATTTGAAATCTATCACAGAATGAAACAAAGGCCCCTGCTCTCAGTGAGCTTATGTTTTAAAAGGACGCAATGAGAGTCAATAAATGCAATCAGTAATAAATTAGTGAGTATATTGGAAGGTAAGGTGTGACAGAAAAGGAAAACGTAGAACAGAGTGCTGGAAGTTGGCATCAGAGAGGGTAGGGATATAGGTATTTCTTCTTAGTGGGCCAGCACAAATCATTTCTGTGAAAAGATAGCCCATCTTTTCTATCCTGCATTTGTTGTTATCTGGCCTTTTCTGATGATGCTTAGTTTTAATTATATGTAATCACTGTGCTAATGGAAATAAATATAGGCAACTCAGTTCATCATTTTGATTACAGAAAAAAGTATATGTTCTCTCATACTGCTTTTACTATTAAAAAAAAATTCATCTGCAGGCCAAAACCTTGAGGAAAGACATGGAGATCCAAAAATTGCCAAATTCCCACCCTAAATCTAGAAGGGCACCTGTGGATTTTCTACAGCCTTTATGCCAAGCTTGCACACAAGAGTGACAATTCATGATGCTGAATGCTGAACAGGATAGCTTGCTCTGGAAAGGATTTTTACTGCTCACCATCTATCAGCTTCACATAAATTCATGGTTAAGACAATATGCTTTGGTGTCAGGCACACCTTGGTTCAAATACAAGTTCCATCACTTACAACCTGGTTGACCTGCTCCCTAAACCTCAGTCTCCTGGTCTATAAAATGGGGATAATTATACTGCACCTCACAGAAGGAAGGATTAACGAGACCAAAAACAGCTTAAAGTATTTTGTCAGTGGCTATAAAACGGTAAGCAATAAATGTTATCTACTATCATGTGATTATTTTTAGAAAGTATTCTCAGGTATAAAATACGCAGGAGAAGAATGACAGTCAACGCCTGACTGTATAACCATGGAATGAGTCAGCATGGGATCGTTCACAGGTCCTCCACATCTTTTAGAAGCGTGAAGGCCAAAGAGCTCTGGAACTGGATTCAAAGAAAGCTCATGCTTACGGGTGCCTCCCTGCTCTAACCACGTTCTGAGGCTAGACATAAGTGACCTTTTAATTATGCGTGACCCTGGTGCAGCATCAATCAGAAAGGGTCAAGTTGAAAGCCAAGGTCAAATGCACAAATATTCAGTCTGTAGCAAAGATCTAGAATGTAAATTCCGTTAGGGCACAGTATCTGTGCAAAGATACTCTCCTCTATATCTGAATATAGAAGGCCCCATGAACCACCCCTCCTACCTGAATCAACCTGTGACCGAACCCCAGGGCTTCCCCTGACTTCTTGAAACAGTATCTCTGACTTTGGATCAGCATGTTAATGATGAATAGAAGGGATTTTTGTCTTTTGGGGGTAGGAGGTGTGAGGGGACTGTCTGGCGTCTAAACTCCTTCCTGCGGTTGGAGAATCCCTGCCTTATAAGTGGAAGATAAAGCCTATCTCTCAGCAGAGAAGGTGAAAAATCGAAACCTCACTCCCGGCTCTCCCGGCAGCAAGGGGAAGGCCTGAGCAGTTGTGTGGCCTTGTCCAGAGTCTGAAATCTGGATCTACTGACACAAAGGAGCAGGGATGGGGGGGGGGGTGCTGGTCTGCCAACCAGCTGCAACATGCACAGAGGTGGCAGCACACTAAGGTATGAGCCGTAGCCACCACTGTGTGCTGCAGTGGCAGCCGTGTCCAGGTGGACCCCTCTTAGACATGCTTCTGGTTGTCTGACTCAACACAGTGCTTCCCTTTGATGTGTCCGTGCTCAGAGCCTGGCTCTCCTGCCTTCCTGGAGGTTTAGTGAGCTTCCTGATAACCTCTGAATAACAGTCTTCCTGCTCCAATCAGCCCAAGCTCATGGCTGTAACTTACAACTAAGAAGCCTGATGGATACAGTCATTCTAAAACATCTACCACTAGGCGAATCTGACCATGTGTCAGGCACGGGGCTCTGGATACTAAGTATGTTATCTCAATTTATTCTCACCACCACACTGCAAAGAAATCACTCGTATCTCCCTATGTGAGATAAGGAAATTGTTAAGTGGTGGAAATGGAATTTGACTTTAGGCCCCTATAATATGAAAACATTCAGTTAACCATTAGAATATACTTAACTCCTACCCCTTGTTATTTAGATCTTTAATTGAAAAAAATGTTATTAAGCACCTACTATATGCCAGGCACTGTTCTAGACACTAAGGAGAGAATAATTATTAAAATAAGCAAAAATCTGTGCCCTAACAGAATTTACATTCTAGATCTTTGCTACAGACTGAATATTTGTATATCACTAAAATTCATATGTTGAAACACTAATGCCTAGTGTGATGGTATTACGAGGCAAGGACTTTGGGAGGTGATTTGGTCATGAGGCTAGAGCCCTCAGGGATGGGATTAGCACCCTTACAAAAAAGACTCTAGGGACTTCACTAGAGTCTGCCTGCCGATGCAGGGGACACGGGTTTGTGCCCTGGTCCAGGAGGATCCCACATGCCGCAGAGCAGCTGGGCCCGTGAGCCACGGCCGCTGAGTCTGCGCGTCCGGAGCCTGTGCTCCGTAACGAGAGAGGCCACAACGGTGAGAGGCCCGCATACCGCACAGCAAGAAGACAGCTGACTATGAATCTGGAAGCAGGCCCTCATCACTGAATCTGCCAGTGCTTTGATTTTGGCCTTCCCAGCCTCCAGAACTGTGACAAGAAATAAATGTTTGCTATTTATAAGCCATCCAGTCTGGGACTTCCCTGGCTGTCCTGTGGTTAAGACTCTGCACTTTCAATGCAGGGGAGGGGGCTCGATCCCTGATCCAGGAACTAAGATCCCATATGCTGCGTGGTGCAGCCAGAAAAACCCAAAAAACGAAAGAAGCCATCCACTCTGTATCTCTGTTACAGCAGCCTGAACGAACTAAGACAGTCTCATATTCTTGATTCTTATTCAGCTGGCTAGTTTTCTTTAATGATGCTGTGTTCTCTGTTCCGACCCCAGCCTAAAAATTGAACTCCATCTAAGCCCACCATTCTATCTAGTTCAGCAGAAAGAGCCCAGATCAAGGATGGCACACGTGTAGCAAACTCTCAGCTGCTATGAATCCGTCACAGAGCCTGCGAGCAGTCTCAGAGTCTCCTCGACACAGCTCTGCAGGCGGACACCGCCCCACGAGCCAGAGCGCCTGGAGAGCGGAATCCGATTTATTCACCATCTGTATGAGGTCGCTATTGCCGCCCTAACAAATCACTGCAACCTAGCAGCTGAAAACGCCACTCTTTCGTGACCTCACGGTTCTGGAGGTCAGAAGTCCAGGGGGCTTTACTAGGTTCTCTGCTTTAGGTGTCACAAACCTACAACCAGGTCTTGGTGACTCAGCCTCTTATCTACATGCTCTGGACAAAGAATCTCCTTTAAGCTCCTTCAGGTGGGTGGCAGGATTTACTTCTTTTTAGTTGTAAACCCAGATGACCTCCTTTTTGCCTTTTGCCATATAACATAACACAATCGTGGGAGTAACATCGGTGGCAAAGGTCGTGGAAGCTGTCCGACAATTTCTGCCTATCACACTGCCCTTAACTGGGCCTCTTGTATAGTTATCATTTCAAACAGTCTGGGCAGTCTCACTGGGAGGGTGACAAGACGGACATCAATAAACAGCCTCCATGGATGTCTTGGGGAACAACATACCAGGCTCTGTAAGTGCAAAGTCCTGAGGAAGGAGCTCAGCTAAGATCAGAGTGGAGACCAGATGGCTGGGGCAGTGTGAGCAAAGCGGGGGGCAGGAGGAGATGAGGTCCTGAAGGGGCTCTGAATCAGATTTTGATGTGAGTAATTACATAGGTTGGAAGCATCCCTCTGGCTACCACGTTGAGAAGAAAGAGAGGCCTGGGCAGCCGAGGGACCAGTTGTGGGGCTGCTGCAATAATCCGGGCAAGATATTCTAGAACAACAACACAAAAGTAGGCAAGTAACAATACCGTCCTCAGAGTGGATGTGAAGATTAAGTTATTAATTACTAAATTACATTAATAAATTAATTAAATGTTATTAAATTATGCATGTAAAGCATTAGAATCTGCCTATCACATAGTAAGTGCTCAATAAATATTAACTGCTACAAAATAAAATTTAAAAAAATAAAATAAAGTGAATTTATTGTATGTGAATTATGTGGAGTTCAATAACGCTGACCTAAAACGTGTAATCATCATCATCATCATCATCATCTGGGCAGGAAAGGACAGAGGCTCAGATTGGAGGGGCTTGGGGTAACAGAGTGTCTATTTCCTCTGGAGCGGTCAGATTCTACATACATTTTGAAGGTGGAGCCCACAAGATGAGAGAAAGACAAGAATGAAAAAGGCTGGCTTTAGCATTTGCAAGCTGTGTGTCTTTGGGCAAACCCTGGAAAACAACCACGCGTAGTTTATTAGGTAGTAAAATAAAATGGGACAGTTCTCGTATACCTTGCAGGGTTTTTGTGAGAATTAAATATGGTAATGTGTCCTGAAATCTAGCAGGTGCTCAGAAACTGTCAGCTTTGCTTTCCTAATTGATTGCAATTAAATGCCAGGTTCCTCCTCGTCCCAGTGAGACTTCCTCTTCCTTCTTAGTCCGGCTCTTAAGTAAATATATTAAACCAAACTCAGTTTTCAGTTAAAAATGGGGAGGGAAGGGCCAAAGTCTGTTCTGTTCTACAGTTTTGATCAAGGAGTCAAACAAGAGTTTGAGAGGCTTAAAGCAACCCTCAAATAGGAGAAATGGCTAAGAGCTTCCAGCTATGGGTATAAAATGGGATTAAGAAGGTGATTTTCCTAGCGGGGCTCCCCTTCTGGCTAAAAGGGTACTTGTCTAGCATAGAGAAACAACTCAACATATAGTTAAATGAAAATATGTATAAATCAACTATACTCCAGTAAAAAAAAATTTAAAAAAGAAAATATGAATAAATACTTGAAAATCCTATGTAGGGCTTTGGTATGGGGTCCTCCTACCTATGGGATGAAGGACCCCCACTAATATTGCACGAGGCAGGAATATTTGTCAGACAGCTGTTATTTACATGGCAGAAGTGCTAAGGTTTTTATTCTTATCCTTTCCTTACCACTTCCTAGCTGTGGCTCCCGGGACAATTAACCCAAGCCCCAGTTTTGCCATCTGCATTTCCTCCTTTAGTTACTGACTAATGATATATGTAACAAGCCCAGTAACAGTGCCTTGTACCCATAAGTAATCAATAAATGGTTAACTGTTATTATTATCAACTTTCCTGTTAATAAAAATAGCTTCTGGGGGTGGGAACCAGGAGCTTCACAATCAGCCTCGCTCTGGTGCACAGCTCTATTTTTTTCCTCCTTTCTCTCTCTCTGACATAGCAAGAGTCAAATTTAGTACACAGATCCAAGAAAGAACTCGAGACGATATTACAGAAGGCCATTTAATACCACTGCTGCCCTCAAGTTCGACTTCTTTCTTTCTGGTGCTAAATATGCTAATTCCTTGCTGTCCCTTCTCACCACCACCCAACAAGCCGACTCTCCATTGACCCATCTGAGTGACTCACACAGTTTGCTGTGATGCATCTGGAGTTTCTCACAATCCTGCTTTCTCCCAAACCCACGCAGATTTGTGTCACCAGCAAATTTCACCAACTTGCCAGTGAGAGAGTTGACATTTACATACCCACAGCTCCAGGCAGCAGTGACCAAGACAGTGAATTTCGAATGAGAAAGGTGCTGGTCCCCGGAAACAAATATTTGCCAGTTGGAAATTTCCAGAAGGGAGTTAATCATTTTAACCCTTTCTCAGCCATCTTCCTTCTTTGTCTATTTCACTCTTCCCTTCTGCGTTCCCCGACACCACCACCCCCTGATGTAAATGACTTCCAGGATTTCTAGAGGACCAGCCAAGGTGAAGGAAGATAAAGGGGCAGGTAATCCTTTGCTTGTCTGTATCATCAGACAAAGTTTGCTATAAGATCAGTGGCTGTTTTTGGAGGAAAAATGGCAGAATGCCTTGCTCTCCAAAGCACTGGGCATCACAGATGATTTACAAAGATGCATGGGTGCTGCTTGATCGAGGGCAGTGCTATTTATGTCTGTCCAATCTCCTCTGCCTCTTCTTCGGGGAAAAGCAGCCCAAGTTTCCCTTGGTAACATGTTCCTGCCCTAATTTTGGTGAGAAAATGTCAATCAAATTCCAGCCCCCCACATCCAGCCCTTACCAGGCACATGACCCCAATCAAGTCCATTTAGTTTCTCTCTAGCATGATTGAGAATTTTCAGCAGAGAGCCACAAGATGGAAGAAGTTGGACCAACGGACATGGACTCCTGCTGCCTTAATCCTTAGGTCCTATTCTTCTGAGGTCTGCTTTTTCTGCTTTGCCTTAGAAGCCGTGAGGCACTCTATAACCTTCCTTTTTATTGAAATTAGCAAAATCAGTTTTTGTTGCTTGCCATCAAAGAATCCAAACTGACACAAACTCTAAATCTAGCCTTCCCAAGGAAAAAGCACCAGTTCAAAAAAGCAATAAACTGACATGCTTTTGTTTACCAGGTGTGCACTGTTATTTATCGCAAACAAGGAGCCGCTTTCAAGACAGCAATAAAATTGGCACTTTTGGCTATCTTAGGGTTAATAATTCTCATTTCTTCTGCCCCCTACTGGGGAAGAGGGGGAGGCGGAAAAGCACAAATGTAACTGATAGACCAGCGCTCTAATGGGATTCATTAAGCAACGCTATAGTGGGTTTCATCAGCATATGAAAAAAAAAAAGTTTGAAAGGAAAGAGATGTATGTCAAAACTACAGAGATGGGTTTGCAAGAGTAGGATAATAGAGACTCAGTCAGAGGTTAGGCTCTGAAATCATCATATAAGGCAAAAATGATATAGTCACAATGAACAACTCTTGAATTACCAATGAGGTATGATATAACTGATAACCTCACACAGGGAAATTATTAATATAAATTTATTACATAGAATAAAAATACAGTGTGTAATAAGAGTACCTATGCAAAGTGTAATTTTATATTGTTAATTACTAAGTGTAATTTTATATTGTTAATTACTAAGAAAAAATCTAAACATGTGAAATTACCATGTGTGAGAAGTCCCCACTCAAGAAGGAAGAGAGTTCTGTAAAAGCAGAGGCACATCTCCTGTCTCGCTCATGAGCTGGGCACAAACCTTATGAACAGAATGGCAAGCAGAACTGCCTGTAGGATTTTAAGTGTTATTTTTATTTTGGAAGGAGGTTGGTGGCCAAGTACATAGTCAATGCAAATTAAAAGCGTAACTAATACTATGCCTGTGACCTGAAGAGGCCATGTACTTTATCAGGGGACCTGGCTGCAATTAGGTAGCTGCTACCAGTTCCAACAGCATCGGAAACTTCCTCACGCCTACAGAGATGGATTTCTCCTAGGCCCTGAACACTAAGAGATACAGATTATCCTAAAATGCTATACTTGTTCTGGCTTCCTGTAATGAAAAACAAATACAAGTCTATAAAATCATTTTAACAAAATACTAAGATAACATGAGCAAATAAATGGAATTTAGAGGCAGAGATAAACATAAAAATGCAGGTACAAGGATGTGCCTTAGAATCTCATAGAATCACAAAGTAATTTAGGCCTGAAAGAAAACTCAAAGACAGTCTAATTTAACTTTTTAAGCTATAATGCTTACTGCGCAGTAGGAAGTCAAAAATACTTGTTGAGAGGACAACTTAATTTTTTTAATTAGGAAGTGACAGTGATTAAAATGACTCTCAAGTTCATGGTGCTATTTTTGTTTTTAAGAAAAAGAAAAACTGAGCGAGGGGAGGGAGGGAAATTTTTTAGGAGTATGAGAAAATACAAGGTAAAGCTCTTCTAGACAGAAGAATTCCAGGTGAAAAATGGTGAATGAATAATAGCATTAAAAAATCAACATCTTGTAACTCCCAGTATAATAACTGACTCAAGCAAGGCTATTCAATGGATGCCACAGTCAGATGAAAGGTTCTGGGGAACAAGAGATTTACACAGATTAATTATTAACTACGATGGGAAAAGTTACCTTTATAATAGAGAGATCTGGCAGGCACCCCCTTGATCAAAAGATCAAACTAAGCATCGCCCATTTCAGGACAAACTGACATCATGTACCTCCAGAAGTGATGCAAGGGAAGGACACAGCATCACCCATGCAATATTCTTCCTCCAAAAAAAGTCTATTTTAATTCCAATCTTAAGGGAACAATCACAAAAATCCAGAATGTGGATCATTCTATAAGATAATTAGCCTGAACTCTTCCAAAAATATCAATGTCACAAAAAACAAAAAAGGGGGAAATTTTTCCAGTATTTAGGGGACAGGACAACCACACATAACAGGTGAACCTTGAATGGATCCTACCTAGACTTTTTTTTTAAGGCAGGGAACGACATTTGGGGGAATATGAATATGGATTATATATTTGGGATTATTGAATTAACCTGACATTTCTTCAACACGATAAAGGTATGGTGGTTATGGAGGAGTATAACCTGGTTCACAGCCTAAACGTGCTAAAGATCTTTGAGGTGATGGGTCCTTATGTTGGTAAATTACTTTCAAAGGATTCAGCCCTGCAAAATTTTACCCGCCCCCCACCCACCACACATACACACACAGAAGAAGCAAGCAAATGTGGCCAAAGATTAACACCTGATGAATCTAGCGGAACGTATAGGGATATTCCTTGTGCTGTTCTTTCAGTAATTTTGACATTTAAAAAAAAAAAAAATTGAGGAACCAGGCTGAGAGACAACTTTAAATGACAATGCAAATCACTGGCAATATTATCCATGACAGCTTAGTCTATTCTTTGGTTTTCCCCAGGCTTGAATAAAAGATATTCTCACTAACCCAGAAGCTGTTAAAAGTCAAGGCCTCATAGGAATTCAAGAGCCTACATCAAAAATACTTGTAGCCAGAACATATAGAGAACACTTACGACTCAATAAAAAAAAAAAAAAAATCCAATTAAAAAAACAGGTAAAAGGTATTTCCTCATAGAAGGTATACAAATGACCCGTAAGCATATAAAGGGATGCCCAATATCATTAGCCACTATGGAAATGCCAAACAAAACCACGAGACACCACTTCCCACCCACTAGAATGGCTATAAGCAAAAAGACGGACAACAGCAAGTGTTGGCGAGCGTATACACTGCTGGTGGGAATGCAAAACGGTGCAGCTGCTTTGGAAAGTTCTTCAAAGTTAAGTATAGAGTTACCTTATGACCCAGCAATTCCACTCCTCTCCTACGTATATACCCAGAGGAATGAAAATACATATACATACAAAAACTTATACAAATGTTCGTAGCAGGATTATTTATAAAAGTCAAAAAGTGGAAGCAACCCAAATGTCCATCAGCTATGGTATACCCATACAATGGAAGATTATGTGGCAGTAAAAAGGAATGGCATGCAACAATATGTATGAAACTTGAAAGCATTAGGCTAAGTGCAAGAAGCCAGTTACAAAAGACTACAGATTGTATGATTCCATTTATATTAAATGTTTAGAATACGCAAATCTGTGGGGTCAGAAAGTAGATTAATGGTTGCCAGGGGCTCAGAGGAAGAGGGGAATGAATAGTGACTGCTAATAGGATGGGGTTTCTTTCAGGGATGATAACAATGTTCTAAATTCGATTTTAGTGATGGTTTGACAACCCTGCCAATATGTTTTAAAAAAAACCTGTGTGCTTTAAATGAGTGAATTGTAAGGTATGTGAATTATATCTTGATAAAGCTGCCTTAAAATATATATACACAATTATGACCAAAAATAAAGAAGTGTTTGCAGGCAGCTTTGCCCCTAATGGTTGATCCTTCTAGCATGAGATTTCTTCCGGTCTGCTACAACTCAGAGATAAGTTCCTAGTATCCATTCTAAAGGCCTTCCTTCAGATCTCTGGCTAATGGACAAAGAAAAGATACAGGAGGCATAACTTGCCTTCTTGCCAGCATCAGTTGGTATTAAGTCACTCTGAGCCATCCTCCCACACCAGGAACATAAGCACTGACTGATCAGCTGGTACCAAACTGTCCCTGGGCGATGATCACACGTACAGAATCAGGCTCAAAACTGCTCTCTGAGGCAGCCTGCTTCTGTAGCATCTGCTTTCTTAGACGAATTGGGAGTTTCAAAATTAGCAAAGTAAGAACCAGGTTTTTAAAGGGATAGAAAATGGTTTAGGCGTGGATGAGAATAAAGAGGGAAAGGTGGGCAATGAGACAGGCAGGGAAGAGAAAAGAGCTGTGTGTGTGAGGCTACGTAGTCACGTGATGTTTCAGCCCTTCCAGCAACCAGTCCTCCTCCTTCTGGAAACAACTGATTCCCATGGGGAATCACTCTTTCTCTGCACTGCAGCCCACTTGGTTTGGGTGGAGCTGAAGCTCAGCTCCAGGGTGGGCCTCATGACCTGGTCTAAGCCAACCGGTGCATTCATTCCCATTGCTGCAGTGACTGGTTCAGGGGCAGGCACGTGACACAACTGGGCCAATGAGATGTAGGCGTAGGATTTCCGCTGAAAGTCCTGAGAAGAAACAGACTCTGAAGATTTTAAGCCAAGAGCAGGTGGCAGCTATCTAGCCACCACAAGGGGAACCCTTGCATGAGAGTGGGACAAAACGGGGGCGGGGAGGGGGGGGAGAAGGGCCTCATATCATAGGAGATCCTGATCTAGAAGCCAGAACTCCTGGCAGTTTGAGCCACTGAGTCAGTCACACCTACCCCCTCCTGTATTTCTTAAACTAGTTTGTATTAAAATGTATTCTGCCCGTTGCGATAAAAAGAACTCTGCTTGACATGGAAAGAAATCAACAGAGTTCCACCAGTGATTCCCCCAGTGACCACCGGATCAGAGGAACACAATCCGCGATGGTTAATTTTATGTGTCAAGTTGGTGAGGTTTCAGTACCCAGATATTTGGTCAAACATCCTTCTATGTGTTTCTGTAAAGGTATTGTTAAAGGTCAGGTGAACGTTTATTTATTTATTTATTTATTTATTATAAATTCATTTATTTTATTTATTTATTTTTGGCTGTGTTGGGTCTTCGTTGCAGTGAGTGGGCTTCCCATTGTAGTGGCTTTTCTTGTTGCAGAGCCTGGGCTCTAGGCATGTGGGCTTCAGTAGTTGTGTCATGCGGGCTCAGTAGTTGTGGCTCACAGACTCAGTAGTTGTGGCTGGCTGGCTCTAGAGCACAGGCTCAGTAATTGTGGCGCACGGGCTTAGTTGCTCCGCGGCATGTGGGATCTTCCCGGACCAGGGCTCGAATCCATGTCCCCTGCATTGGCAGGTGGATTCTCAACCACTGTGCCACCAGGGAAGCCCAGGTGAACACTGAAATCAGTAAACCGTGAGTGAAGTAGACTGCCCTCTATAATGTAGGTGAGTCTCATCCCATCAGTTCAAGGCCTTAGCAGGAAAGCTGACTTTCCTGGAAGAAGAGGGAATTCTGCCAGCAGAGGACCTCTGGATTCTAACTGCAACTCCTTCCTGGGTCTCCAGCATGCCAGCCTACCCTGCACACTTGGGACATGGCAGCCTCCACAACTGTGTGAATCAATTTCTTAAAAGAAATCTCTCTCTCCTCACCCTGCACCCCACTTCTCTCCCTCTCTTTCTCCCTCTGTTCTTCCCCCCTTCCCTCTCTCTCTCTCTGTATACACACACATACACACACACAGTTTAACCGTGGACAACATGGGGGTGAGGGGCGCCGACCCCCAGGTGGTCAAAACTACACCTATAACTTTATAGCTGGCTCCCATATCCATGGTTCCACATCTGCAGACTCAACCAATCACAGACTGTGCAATACTGCAGTGCAGTTATTGAAAAAGTCTGCCTGTCCGTGGACACACAGCGTTCAAATCCACGTTCTTCAAGGGCCAACTGTGTATCCTACTGGTTCTGTTTGTCTGGAGGACCCTAACTTGTACATGAAAAAGCGATCCCAGGCCAACACGTTGGCGCTCGGAGTTTTAGGTGGGAAAAACATAGTATCAGCACCCCTCACCCAGCGCTACCTCCCTGTTCAACAACACCCCCTCCCCCGGACCTGCACACCAGGCTCTGGGCGACATCCTTTGTTTGCGTCATCTTACTTACTGAATATGCCACGCCCGTTTCGCAGATGACAATAGCTTAAAGGACTTGCCCCAGGTCCAAATGCTGGTAATGAGACACCCAGGAATTCACTTCAGATGTCCCGTGATCCATCCCAAAGACCTCAATCACTGGGCAAGCTGCCCATTTTCTGGGAGGAAATTCCTGAGGACGCCCTTTCCTTTCCCAAAGAGTTGCGGGGGGGCAGATTTAAAGTTATGAGAAGGAGCAAGACCTCACCTACACTCCACACCCCCCCTGCCCTTCCCCCAGCAGTGCTTCTAGGTCAGGATCCCTTTGTCAATTTACACACCTACTTGTGGGTGTCACTGGTGTCGGGTGAGTCACCAAGTCACACAGCCATGGCCTCTGCCCCTGGAAGGGAGGATCCAAGCTCCACTTCCCAAAACGCTGACGTGGCCCACTGGCCTGAGTTAACAGACTCACACCCTCGCTACCTGTCCTCCGTCAGGGCTTGATTTTCTACCAGGCCGCTGCTGCCGACTAAAGCTTTAGGGTAACGTGGACAGCAAGCTGCCAGAGAGGAGAAAGAAGAAAACGGCCACAGATCCCCTCTGAGGTCCAAGCGGAGGCCTTAAGGATCAGTCTGGGTGGAATAGCAGGCATGGGTGTCCTCCCTCTGCCATACGATAGCAGGAGCAGTTGTTTCCAGATGTTCGTCATGTATATTCTACTTCCATGACATATGGCGAGTCCACAGACTACCTGTACCATTAGTGATTCAGCATCGTTTATAAAAATGTTTTAAATTTTGTATACAATTTTTAAAGGTTACACTCCATGTACAGTTATTACAAAATACTGGCTATATTCCCCATGTTGTATAATACATCCTTATAGCCTATCTTACACCCAATAGTTTATACCTTTCACTCCCCTACCCCTCCCCCTCTATTGCATGGTTTTAACCAGCTCCTCGTTTCATTAAAATATTTGAAAAGGGAGTTTTATACAGTTATGACATATGAAAACTTTTTACTTGCCATAAATAAAAAATAACTTTAAAAAATAATTATTAGGGCTTCCCTGGTGGCGCAGTGGTTGAGAGTCCGCCTGCCGATGCAGGGGACACGGGTTCCTGCCCCGGTCCGGGAAGATCCCACGTGCAGCGGAGCGGCTGGGCCCGTGAGCCATGGCTGCTGAGCCTGCGCATCCGGAGCCTGTGCTCCGCAACGGGAGAGGCCACAACAGTGAGAGGCAAAAAAAAAAAAAAAAAATTATTCAAAGCATACTCAATTTCACTAGACCCACTTGTCCATCAAAGGCTGAGCCTGTGGATCACTCTCATTTTGTTTAAGAAAAAAGGGGAATTACAGGTAACAGATTACTACTAGCTAGTGACCTTGAATCACTAAGATCAGACTAAATGATATGTCACTTGAAAAGGCGAGGAGGGGCACGAAGCGTTTTAGTTCAGCAAACCTTCACAGGACACCTACTCTGGGTCAGAACCTGCACTGATTATCCTTGACCAACCATTTTAGTAAGAGCTCCATCAGAAATGGTTAAATAAAAAGATGTGGCATTTAATTCAATTATGTTTCAATATGGAGAGAAACACATTTCCAGACACTCCTATTTTTAAGTGCCAATAAAAGGACAGAACTTCCTTTCTTAATTGGTTGATGCAGGCTTCAAAATACACCTTCAATTAATGTCACTAAAACATATAATCTTAAAGATTACTAAACTGGAATTCCATTTAAAAGTTAACACACCTACTAGCACCAGTTCACTTTCCCCTCAGGTGTGTGGAAGAATTAGAAATGCATTAACTTTTTCACTATGCATTTTGTTTTTTTAATGCAGAATTTGCACACCAACTAAAACCATCTTCCTCACCACCTAAAAACACCTCAATGCCATACAAAATCATTTGTAAGCTACACGTGACCCATTTTTGAAGAGAAAACAAAACAGACTTTGAAGTTCACTACCTGGATTGGATTCCTGCTCTGCCACTTACCAGCTGTGTGGCTTGAGGCAGATTACTTAACCTCTCTGAATTGCTTATTCTTCATCTACAAGGTAAGCGTAGCAATATTAACTTTGTAGGGCTGTTGGGAAACAGAAGAGGATAAAACAACCCAAGAGCCTAGCTTAGGGCTTGGAACCCAGTAAGGCACACAACAGGTGCATATTACCACTCTGATGGGAGGGTGTGGGGATCACTGCCGACAGGGAGAAAGTTGCTTTATGTCAGAACGACAGCCTGAATGCCCACAGGGGCCGAGCACATCACAAGAAGGAGGGACGCCTGTTGGGTGGTGTCCTAATCAAGCAGAGATCCAGCTAAGGTTGCATCTAAAAGAGGCAGCTGCGTGCTCAGTGTCCGCTGACTACAGCCAAGTTAACAGCCAGTAACATTTGTTGAGCGATGACTCCAGGGGCCTAAGGACTCTGCATATACTAACTCATTTCATCCTTCTAACCCTAGGAGGAAGGTCCTAGTATCATCCACATGTTATAAGTGAGCAGAGTGAGGCACAGTGAGATTAGGTAACTTGTCTAACCCCACCCAGCTAGGAGGAGCAAAGCCAGCCTTTGAAACCAGGCATTCTGTTGTCAAAGCCAGTCACTCTGTAACCTCTAGGGGCAGTGAGTAGTTCTCATGCTTTACAGGGCAAGGAATCACCTAGAGAGGCTTGTTAAAATAAAAACCGTGAAGTGATGCAACAGGTCAGGAGACCCGGAAGGATGGAGAATTTGCATTTCTAACAAGTTCCCAGGTGATCCTGACGCTGCTGATCTGAGGGCCATACTCTGAGAACCACTGTTTTAGGCTCTGCTTCCTCTCCTAAGGCTGGCCCAGTATTCCAGATCTTCTGGTAGAATTTCAAGAAAAGCCAGAAGTGAGGCCTTCTGCATGAAGACTCACTGTATTTACACGCTGGGCACTAACTCAGTATTTTTAACAATACCGTGCAAACCAACAGGCCAAATCTGGCCTCTGGGCTGTTGGGTTTCTGCTTTCTGTGTCCAAGGCAATTTTTTTTTCTTTTCTTTTCTTTTTTTTTTTTTTTTTTTTTGACTATGACACATGGCATGGGGGATCCTAGTTCCCCAACCACGGATCGAACCCATGCCCCCTGCAGTGGAAGCATGGAGTCTCAGCCACTGGACCACCAGGGAAGTCCCTGTCCAGGGCATTTTTAACACAGTTATGCAACCGATGTTTATGGAGCATCTGCTACTCGCTCCCATCATGGGAGCCAAGCATAGAAAATGAGCAAGATGGATGAGAAGGTCTCTCTTTGTGGAGGTTACAGTTGTGGTGAGGGACTGGAGGAGAGTGGAGAAGACAGAAAAATAACTGAAGAAATCAAAACGATCTTTCCAGCTATGGTAAGTGCTCTGAGAACAAAAACGAAAACGACAACAGAGAAACAAACCCAGCAGGGTGATCCGCTAGGTGATTTCCTCGGTGATTTCCAGCTCTACAAGGAGGAAGGGAAAGTGTAAGATGACTCTATCACAGAGGAGAATTAGACAAAAAATAGTCAGATTCTGCGCTGCATCCGACGTCCCCCAGGCCCTGGAGGTCAGCCGAGCAGCACACCACTGATGGGCTGCCCTGCCAATACCAATCCCATGACATCACTCCATCTCCCACAGAGTATTTACCTCATCTCGAAGTGTGGAAGGTCAAAGCCACGGTATTTTGCAGACTGCCTCTGCAGGTGAAATTTAGCTTTAATTATCTAATTGCTACTCTGGCAACGGCTGCCACAGATTCATTTTAGAACTCGGCACAGGTGCGCTCTGTGGCGGATGTTCTATTTTCAAGGACGAAAGGAGGGAATTAGGGAACCTGATGTCTTCTGCTTTAAGAGTTAAGATGAAGTTATTTTCCCCCCCAATCAACTCCTGTTATCTCATTTCAATTTTCCAGAGTGTCTTCTCATCAGAAATTAAACTGGGTTGCCAAATCCCAGAGAAACAGAAATGGAAAGGTAGATGGGAGGGAGAGGAGAAAAAGTTTTGGAGCTTATTAAAGAAAAATGTTTGTGTCCTTGAAGTACAGGCATTATATAAAGGGGCTGTACGTGATAATAATGAAAATGGCGAGTATGATGATGAAGATAATGATGCTGACGATAATAAAATAATAACGATGGTAATAAAATAACAATAATAATGATGACGCTGCTGCTCATCCTGTCTGGCCCTTACCAAATAGTCACTAATTAAAGCCACGAGATTCTTCTCTGAGGTAGGTAAGCAGCCCTAGGCCTATTTTACATATTAAAAAACAGATTAAAAAAAAAAGTCTAAGTGAAATACTTAAAATAGTTACTGAGCTCTTGATTCCAGCAGTTAATTCAATTTCAACAAGACACCCATTTTTTAAAAAAACACTTGGAGGACAGATATGCTGACTTTACGTGTGCCTTAATTATTTTCAAGTCAGCACTAAGGAGATGAGCCGGGGGTATGTGCTTTTTACAAACTTGAGGTGTAACGGAAAGAAAAAAGCCAAGGCAGAGCAAGTTGACAAAGAGAATGCCAATAAGTAAATGCCAGGGCCCCCTACTACATCACGGCCCATTTCAGGAGCCAGCACGGGTCGCACCTTGTCCCTGGAAACAAAGCATGCAAAGGAACGGGGTGTGAGAGAAGCCATCCATCAAAACTCCCAGGTACACACCTGGCCATTAGCGACCAAGCTTTGTGTTCTGATTGTTTCGTGGGTAGAAGGAGGCAGCACGAGCAGACTTCAGAGTCTGAGTATTAGTTGCAATGATCAAGTCAGAAGCTCTCCATTGCCTTGCCTGTGGAACGGAGGTGATGATGACAATCGCAGCTGCCCTACCTACCCTCAGGCCGCCACGAAGATAAAATATAATACTACAGTGGGAACTGTTAAGTGACAATCACACAAAAGCAAGGGTATTCTTATCACTACCTTCTCCCCAACTGGACTTGTAAGCTACTTGTGTATAAAGAAGACGTCATCTTATATTTCTTTGTGCCTCTTACACATACTCTTTGTACCTCTGTACCTCTACCCACGTTATTACCACATAATAATGTCAAAGGCAGAGCAGAGGCTTTGTGGGAGGTGCCAATTTTCAAAAATCTTTGTCTGTCTACAAAAGGGTTCACCTAAGGTTTTCTTCAGTCAATGCAGTTAATGCATTTGAAATATGACCTGATCGCCCCCAGAATAGAACAACAGTATGTCAGTTCTGGAATAGAAATCATATCCCTTTTATTAAGTTCTTTGCATTTATTTTCTAATATAATCTTCCCAAGAGCTCTTCAAAACTGATATAACTGGACTCATTTTTGGATGAAGAAACTGAGACTCAGAGAGTTTAATTATCCAATTTCACATAACTAATAAGCAGCAGAGGCAAAAATTGACCTTGGATCTGTCCAATTCCAAAGCTCCTGCATTGCCACGTCGTGCTAAGCTTGGCTGGCAGATGGATATAGCCGTGGATCTAGGTGCCCACTAAACTTCAAGTAACTTCTCAACATACTTGGATATATTATTAATAACTCAGTACTGTCTACAAATATTTCTTAGGAACGGATTCCTCTTACCAAGGAGCAATAGTCATTCTTTTGGACCAGTATTCAAAATATACATATCAATCTTATAAAACCGCTAGAAATCTTTCCCGCTTACTATTTCAAATTCTAGAACTTTGTATACAGGGGCATGCAGGGTGGAAGATTATTGCACAATGGCAGCTTAAGCCAGGACAATGATTCTCCAACTTTAGCTTGCCTTAATGAGCATATAGTGAAGGGAGCTTGTTTAAAATGCAGACTGCCAGCCTCCATGTCATCCCATTATAATTCAAACCACTTAGGGTAGAGCCTAGGAACCTGAGTTTTAATCAACTCCCCAGCTATTCAGATGCAGGTGGGTCTCAGACTATACTGTGCATTATACAGGTCAAGGAAATGGGCTGGGAAATTGGAGACCAAGACTAGCTCTGGGGCACATTTGGTGAGACACCTTCAACAACTCAACCAACCTCTTTGGGATTCTGTGTCTGGAAATCAACTCTGTCTGTCTTGGGTATCCCAGACCCTCATCCTCTGTGGGCTGACTGGGTCTTGTTCACTTCGCTTCAGAACCTCTTGACGGGAAACACTATCCTTTGGTGTTCGATCACCATATCAGCTGTTATCCACTGGGATGTCCGGTAAATGCTTTCGTTTCTAACTGTAGAACAAGCTTCAGAGGGAAGCCTAAGGCTGAACACTGAAGAATCCTAGGCCCATTCCAGAATTTGCAGGACTCTACTAAAACCACAGAATCGTCCTCAGAGGGCAGAGCCACCAGCAGTGACTTCATCCACAGATAACTTTCTTCTACTGGTGTTTAAATGACTACAAGAGGTACCCTCCTTGGCAAATACGGTCACTAAGAAGACAGTACAAAAGTTGCTTGCCAGAGGGTGTGCCTCAATACCTATACAAAAATGAATGGATGGACGGATGGATGAATAAATATATAAGTAAATAAATAAAGCAAGCTAGAGTCCTTCAAGACTGGCAGTGGAGGGAAGACCTTCTCCTTGAAGGTATAGTTTCCCACCCTATCTGTGCACTAGAAGCAACTGTGGGCTGTAAAACGATACAGGCATTCTTGGGCCCCCATCCAGAAACTTTTATTAAAAGGGTCTCAGGTGGGACCTCCAGCATGGATGCTTTTCAAAGTTCCCCAGGTGAATCTATTAGCGCAAAAAGTCTTGAGGACACTGTCTTCAAGGACCTTGAAGTGCCAATCACCATGCTGGTAGCAGAGAAAACCTGACCCCTTCCCCCTTCCGAAGGACCCTTCTCTTAGCAGGAGCACAGCTCAAGTACAACCAGAATGTTTAGGCTAGTAGTCTCCACAGTGGATTAAGTGACAATATTAGAGTTTATCTTTAAATTGATTTTTACCTAACATTTAGGGCATTAAACTTATAGATATTTCATGTATGGCTTGACACTGGGACCCTCACTTGATTTTGCTGTCAGATGGTCATGTGGTACACTTCCTATGTGGCACTGACAGCACCCTGAGAAAAGGCGGGGAGAGCCACAGTTTGGGACAGTTGACAGTGAGGATACTGACTGCCAGATTAAATGGGTTTATGGAATGTGGATATCTGGTATTACCTGAACTAAAATTTACAATTGACCTAAACAGATTATTACAAAAAAATCCAGAGTATAATTCTCTAACGCAAGCACAAGAAAATGAGAAAAATGGCTGAGTTAGTGCATCTCCTACCCTAGTATGGGTTCCTTTGATGCCAAAGTGTAAAATCAAAACAGTAACAAGGAGAACTAACCATAATCTGGTAAAAAAATAAAAATAATCAAGATGGCTCTTTGAAGTACGAATTTTGCATACTATGATTATGAATCTTGATTCATGTATATACCACGATTTGGAAAACAGTCTTTAGTTTGCACAATTCCTTATGCACAAATTTCAGCTACTCCAGTTTTGTCAAACAGAACTGGCCTCCCACCATGATTCAAATTTCAGTTTCTATAGTATATTAACTGTGAGTGATTAGCATAAACATCACTGCTTCAGTCCACAAACCACTATGTAAATAACAGGTGCACATTATGATCAGTGACCAATCGTGTTACTCCTTTCAAAGTCTGCCAGTGATTGGTCACTGGGCATATGTTATTCAGTTCATGCACAGACAGCAACGCACGTAGTTGTGTTGCCTTGTTGTCTCCCAGCGACACCTATGTGATACCAAGGAATTCTGAATATGGAGCCAGAGTAATTTAATGAAGGTGAACTTAACGACATAAAGGAAAATGGTTGTGGAAAAAAAGGATGAAGATGTATGTTCCAGAGGAAGTGACACATGACAAAAAAGTAAGGAGCTCTCAGTGATATTTCATGAAACCACAAAGCATAAAATGGAAACTGATACAAACTTAGAAAGGAGTATGACAATTTGCCGTGTTCTAGAAAACATGCTTCATCTGTATAAGACAAAGACAAGCAATCTTCAAACTACCCTTGATAAGTTTGCCCAAAGAAGTAAAGCATTTTAATTCTCAATGTTTCTAGTGCTTTAAGTTGCAGTGTACTAAACATATACTAGTTTTATGAGTTTTCTTATTTCCCAATGCACTTATAACCAACAGTAAGAGAGTTTTTATTGTTTTGAAAAAAAATTTTAAAGGTCACAGTACAATTGTAATTTTTCCCATTGCTTATTAAGATCGCTCTGCAAAGTTTCAGTTTGCATGGTTATTTTTACAGTCCCATACCGCCATGCAAAGCAAGTATTGCCTGTTTCAGCTAATCAAAGGAGTATGTGTGTGTAATTTATTGGTAAGTAAATACACACAGTTTGGCAGTCTGTGATCAAACATTTTCTAGTGAGAGAGTGTGCAATTAAAAGAGTTTGGATACCTCTGACTCAGACAAGGCTTACCGGAGAATGTGGCATAGCAAAAGGCGAATGACTACGGTAACAAGGAACTAGATAATCCGAGTCTCACGGTGTAGTTTTCTCAGCTTACACTTGATGGAAGCCTTTTCTATGAACCTCTAGTCTGCCCCCAAGTGTCAGAGATGATCTTGAACACCTCTTATCTGGGTGTCCCCTATAGCAGGGGTCCCCAACGCCCGGGTTGTGGACCGGCACTGGTCCGCAGCCTGTTAGGAACCGGGCCACACAGCAGGAGGTGGTCGAGCAAGTGAAGCTTCATCTGCCGCCCCCATCGCTTGCATTATTGCCTGAACCATCCCCCCTCTACCCCCGAGTCCGTGGAAAAACTGTCTTCCATGAAACCGGTCCCTGGTGCCAAAAAGGTTGGGGACCACTGCCCTATAGAACCTTGACCACCCTACTCCTCAAAGGGTGGTTCTCCAAGGCATCACCCAAGAGTTTGTTAGAAATGCAGGATCTGAGACCCCGCCCCCAAACTACTGAATCAAAATCTGCATTTTAACAGGATCCCCAAGGGATTCTTATACTCTAACTTTTGAGGAGCGCTACTCTAGACTTCACACATGAGCCCAAGAGGCAACTGAAGGGCCAGGCAGAGATAGGGATTCCCTATGTCATTGATCGAAGGACTTAAGTCTATATATTACTGAAGTCTATATTGTGTTTAAGGACTTACTGCTTCCCTAGGTGACTGATATCATTTAGGAAGCAATAGCAATAGTAACTGCAACAACAGCAAACATTTATCACAGAAGTGTGTGTGTGTGTGTGTGTGTGTGTGTGTGTGTGTGTGTGTGCGCGCGCGCGCTTTAATTGTAGCAGGAAAAGTCAGCTGCTTATCTGGAATGCCCTCCTGCCTCCCCCTACTTTTTAGGCTCTCTCTGTACTACCTCTCTGAGTTACTGCCTACAGCCAGTAAATTGAGGACCCACTCAAATTTGGGGCGTAGTTTAAAATTCCAACTGGCTATTTTGCAGAAATTGATGCATTTCATATGGAAATTCAAGGGATCCAGAATAGCTAACACAACCTTGAAACAGAAGAGCAAAGCTGGAAGACTCACATTTCCCCATTTCAAAACCTAGTATAAAGTGCAATAATCCAGATAGTCTGGAACTGACATAAGGATAAACATATAGATTAGTTGAACAGAACGGAGAGCCCAGAGATAAACACAAGTATCTACTGTCAACTGATTTTTGAAAAGGGTGCCAAGACAATTCAATGGGGGAAATAACAGTCTTTTTAACAAACGGTTCTGAGACAACTGGACACCCACATGCAAAATAATTTGAACCCCTTCCTCACATCACACACAAAAACTAGCACAAAATGGATCACAGACCTAAATGTCAGAGCTACAACTATAAAATTCCTAGAAGGAAAACGAGAGTAAATCTTCATAACCTTGGGATAGGCAATGGTTTCTTAGATCTGACCCCAATCACAAGTGACAAAAGAAAACAATATATATCTTGGCTTTTATTGTATTAAAGATGTTTGTGCTTCAAGGGATACCACCCAGAAAGTGAAAAGACAATCCATAGAATGGGAAAAAAATCTTTGCAAAGCCTGTATCTGATATGGGACTTGTATCTAGAATATAGAAAGAATCCTTAACATTCAACCCTAAAAATATAATTCAATTAAAAGTGGGCAAAATATCTGAATAGACATTTCTCTGAAGAAGATACAATGACCAATAAACACGTGAAAAGATGCTCAACGTTATGAACCATCACAGAAAAAGAACTCAAAACCACAATGAAACACCACTTCACACCCACTGGGACGGTTATAATCAAAAGACAGGAAATAACAAGTACTGGTGAGGATGTGGCGAGACGGCTCCTCTCATACGTTGCTGATGGGAATGTAAAATGGTGTGTACACTTTGGTACAGTTTGACCATTTCTCAAAATGTTGTTGATGGATTTACTCTCTGACCCGGAAATCCCATTCGTAGGTATAACACCCAAGAGAAAAGAAAACTTATGTCCACGCAAAACCCTGTACACGAATGATTATAGCAACATTATTCACAGCAGCTAAAAAATGGAAACAACCCAAAAAGTCCATCAACATTTGAAAACAAAATGTGGTATATCCACACAACGGAAGATCATTCAGCAAGAAAAAGATGTGAGATACTGATAATTGCTATAACATAGAGGAAACTTGAAAACATTAAGCTAAATCAAAGAAGCCAGTCACAAAAGGCCATATATTGTATGATTCCATTTATATGAAATGTCCAGAAGAAGCAAATCCACTGACAGAAACTAGATTAGGTATTACGAGGGCTGGGGGAGAAGTAGTGATGATGTTAACGGGTTATGGGTTTTTTTTCTCCTTCAGATGAAGGAGATGTTTTGGAATTAGTGCTGATAGTTGCACAACTCTGTGAATATGCTAATGATCACCGAATTGTATGGTTTCTATAGACGAGTTGTAGGGTATGTAAATTATATTTCAATAAAGCTGCTGAAAAAATTGGGGGCCTAGAGCCACTCCCATAATTTCCCCACCCTAAGGGCAGCTTTAATGATCCAGGTCAGAGACTGAAGCTCAGCTACTCCCTTGAACCTGGCTCACGCTTACCTGTGGAATCTAAAAATATGATACACATGAACTTATTTACAAAACAGAAACAGAGTCACAGATGTAGAAAACAAACTTATGGTTACCAGGGGGAAGGGAGGGATAAACTGGGAGGCTGGGATTGACACTACTATATATAAAATAGATAACTAATAAGGACCTACTGTACAGCACAGGGAACTCTACTCAGTACTCTGTAATGGCCTCTGTGGGAAAAGAATCTAAAAGAGAGTGGATATATGCATAACTGATTCACTGCGCTGTATACCTGAAACTAACACAACACTGTTAATCAACTAGACTCCATTAAAAATTAAAAAAAAAAAAAAAAGACCTGGTTCAGTCCTACTTCTATATTTGCCTGTTGTTAAAAAGAGAAATATTTTTATTCTTGAGGAATAATGAACGTGGTGATGGGTAGCCAGGCAATGAGGTCCCTCCAGGCCCAGGATTATAATGAACACAGTTGCCAACTCACAAGTCAGTCCTCCTTGGCAGTTTTCGATACTCTCCATGGAAGCTTCTAGGTTGGGACCCCTTTCAGAGGAAACAGGGAAGCCAGCAAGGGAACTGAGTTCAAGTCTTGGTCTCTAAGTAAGAATAACAGAACCAAGGGAAGATGTTTTGGGGGGAGTGATCATTAACGTGGTACGAGTGCGATGCTAAAACTCTCTCCTTCTCTTTGACTAATTAGATTTTCATTTTCCTTAGGCTGACTCCACGTGTCATCCCTTTTCCAATCCATATACTAGCAGAACAGGAGACTGTATCCCAATCCAAACTTTCTACCCAGCCACATTTGAGCGGCAAAGAATTTAGAGAAGTTGGAATTAGAAAGGGGCTTATGTGTATAATTCAAAAGTCAATTAGCAGAGATATTACGGGCAATCTACATGCCAATGATGACATTCCCCCCTGCCTGAGTTAACCCAGGAGCGGAGCACTTCAGAAAAAAACACTCGAAATGACGTTTCCATATACCCCTGAGGTTCCAGGGACATCAACTCACCAGGAAAAGCCAGACAGAAATCGAAATGCATGACTCAAAGCGCTCAGTTCCCATTGGTAGTTACTCATGTTGCTTCAGAGGAAAGAAGACTCGAATATCGAGTTTAACATAAATACGTCTGTTCCCTGTGTACTTTCCAAACTTTAAACCCTGCAACTTCTTTCCAAACTTCCAGTTAAAAGGAAAAAAAAAAAAAAAAAAGATTAATTGCCCCGACCCCCTAAGAAGACCAATGCAGACTGGCAAAAATACATTCACACGCAAACCTGCCCACAAAGGGCACCTTGCTCTAATTTTTTTGAGTAGTTCGGATTTCTCATCAAGAACCTGGCAAGCTCGCCTGCCGGGTCCTGTAGTCATTTCCAACCTCATAGCTTTCCCCTTCTCATACTTTCAGTCGGTATGTAATTTAGACCCACGTGAATTTCAAGTGCAGTGGCCAATTTGTAACTAGCCAGGGCTGGGGAGAAGGTCACTGGTATGAACCCTGGGGACACTTCTCATAAACTCTGAAATAAAGGGCTATCATTTGTTATACAGTATGCTTTCCTTTAAGGGGATAGCTCTAACTTCCATGGCCCTTAAGAGGTAAATGTAGTAAAGACCTTACAATGAGGCCTAAAGGAAAAAGAGGAATACCCTCTCCCTCCTCCAGCTCCAGCTGGAGTTCCGAATCAACTTACTCATCCTGCTGTTTTGGGGCTAAGCACCTGCACCCTTCTCTATTCCCTTCCTAAGAACCAACTGCATCTCAGCCTGTTCCCTCTTGGCTCTGCCAGAAGGGAGCCTTCCTGCCTGCCTGGGACCACCCACAGACTCCTGGCTCTGTTTGGACAGGAGGACCCAACTGCCAAGAGGGAACATCTTGCCTGTTTCCAAAAGGGGGGTGAGTCACCTTGGTTGAAGCAGTCAGATCGCAGTAACAGTTACACACACACCCCTCGACTGCCTAACGTGGCCAGAGCTTGGGTGGCGTTGAGAATAGTGGTGTCCAAGCAGCAGCTGATGGACCAATGCTTGGTTGGCCAGAACATTACTACATAGAGAGGTTTATAAACTGTACAGACTTCCAAGGCCCATCCTCAGAAATTCTGATTTAGTAGGTCCTGGCATAGTAACCGAGGATCTGCACTTTTTTACGCTTCCTAGGTAGTACAGATGGATAGCCAAGTTTGAGAACCTCTGCTCTAGAGCCAGGATACTAAAGATAAGGCCTCTCCAAGAAGTGAGCTGAGGAGGAAATATGGGGAAAAAAGTGTGTTTCTTCATACCAACACCACAGGATTCTTGCAGGCCACCCACATCCTGCTGTCCATGGAGTTGGTTAGAAGAATAGGGTCTAAAAACAAAGCGAAAACTTTGGAAGTTAACAGACTTGGCTTCTGTTAGTGCCACCTCTGAGGCTGACAGACACAAGGTCAGGTGCCTGTGATTTCCAGAAGTTGGGAAATCTTAGACAACAGAGCTTCAGTTTCCTCAGATGATCAGTGAGGATGGTGAAGCCAACGATGATAACTAATCACTAACAAGTATATTGTGTGCACTTCGCAGTGGCCACCATTCTAACATTACAGATGCTAAGTCCCGGGGGGAGGTGTAGGATGTAAGACATTTCATATAACGTACTTAGCATACTGCCTTACACATTGTTAAAGAGTGGCTACTCTTATGGTTTTCTGGCCTTATCTGACCAGAAAGATAACTGCCCTACTGTCTCTTTAAACAGGACCAAAAAAAAAAAAAGAAAAAAGTTCCACTTGCCTCCAGTCAACAGCTTCCCGGCCACCACCCGTCCTGTTCCCCACTCTTTCCTCTGTTTCTCATGTTCCCCCATGACATGACCGTTAGGTTCTGGCATGGAAGGCCCTGCTTAAAATCAAACTATTCTCATGGAGCGAAACACTTTCCTGTTAGATATTCATACTTCACATGTAATTTACTTTTCAGACCAATTAGTTAGCAGGATCCTAGAGGGAAAAACAAGTTAAAAGGGAGAGCAGACGTGGAGCCTGTAAATGAGGTAAGATCTGCGTATCCTCTCAAGTTAAGGACCTTTATCTTAGGATCACAGACACCTTGGGAAAATTATTATAATCCATGCACTTCCTCTCCAGAAAATCCTGTGTGGGCATGCACACACATAAAATATTCCAGGGCGTTTGTTCCACAGAAGACCATGAATGGACACCCTCGGAAAACTGTGGCCTGTAAGTTAAAAATCCATCAAAGGTTGGGAAACTTGTTCTGTAAAGAGCCAGAGAGTCGGTATTTTCAGCTTTACAGGTCGCGTGGTCTCTGTCACAGTTACTCACCTCTGCCACTGTAGAGGGAAAGCAGCCACAGATGGTAACTAGACAAATCTCATGACTGGGTCTCAATAAAACTTCATTTATAAAAACAGGCAATGAGCCAGATCTGGGTTGCAAATTGCCGACCTTTGCTTTAGAGTTCTGCTATGTGACTGTGGGTCAAAACCCACTTGGGGAACGTGTAAGCTCTGGAGCCTGCTGTGGAATGCGGTCTGACAGTTGGGCATGCCTTCCACCCTGCAAGTCCCCTCAGTCCTGGCTGAACACCTTCTCAACACATTAGTCCATGTTTCTAGGACCACAGCAGTTCCAAGGAGGTGGTGCCTACTTCTCATCCAGCTCTGGACCCCAGACCTCAAGCACCACATCCCCTGAGCTGTTAGTATTTAAAATCCCCTCTAACATACATGAGAAGCTGCTCAACATCACTAATTATTAGATAAATGCAAATCAAAACTACAACGAGGTATCACCTCACACCGGTTAGAATGGGCATCATCAGAAAATCCACAAACGACCAATGCTGGAGAGGGTGCGGAGAAAAGGGAACCCTCTTGCACTGTTGGTGGGAATGTAAATTGATACAGCCACTATGGAGAACAGTATGGAGGTTCCTTAAAAAACTAAAAAACAGAATTACCGTATGACCCAGCAATCCCACTACTGGGCATATACCCAGAGAAAACCGTAATTCAATAAGACACATGCACCCCAATGTTCACTGCAGCACTATCTGTAAGAGCCAGGTCAAGGAAGCAACCTAAATGCCCATTGACAGACGAATGGATGGAGAAGATGTGGTACATATATACAATGGAGTATTAGTCAGCTATAAAAAAGGAACGAGGGCTTCCCTGGTGGCGCAGTGGTTGAGAGTCCGCTTGTCGATGCAGGGGACGTGGGTTTGTGCCCCAGTCCGGGAGGATCCCACGTGCTGCGGAGTGGCTGGGCCCGTGAGCCATGGCCGCTGGGCCTGCGCGTCCGGAGCCTGTGCCCCGCAGTGGGAGAGGCCACAGCGGTGAGAGGCCCACGTACCGCAAAAAAAAAAAAAAAAAAAGAGAACAAAATTTGGTCCTTTGTAGAGACGTGAACGGACCTAGAGACTGTCATACAGGGTGAAGTAAGTCAGAAAGAGAAAAACAAATATCGTATATTAACGCATATTTGTGGAATCCAGAAAAGTAGTACAGATGAACCGGCTTGCAAGGCAGAAATAGAGACACAGATGTAGAGAACAAATGTATGGACACCAAGGGGGGAAAGGGTGGGTGGGATGAACTGGGAGATTGGGATTAACATACATACACTAATATGTATAAAATAGATAACTAGTGAGAACCTGCTGTACAGCACAGGGAACTCCACTTGCTGTAGAAACTAACACAACATTGTAAAATAACTATACCCCAATAAAAAAAAATATTTTAATAAAATAAACCCCCTTCCTATGTAAATGAACCTAACTACCCAAACAGTGATCATTTTCATCCCTGGAACGTTTCGTCCAGCTCCACATACATTGGCAGGATTTGAATTAAAGTGATGAACATAGTGACAAAGTTCATCCCAAGTAGGTCTTAAAGGGGAGAGACCAGTAAGAATAGCACAGCCTAAAAACAAAGAGCAGGCCTGGGTTGTCCGGAGTAACTACAAGAGTTACTTAAGTGGCAGTTGCCACAGGATACAAAATTGCCTTACTAGTTTTGACAAATTTCACCAGAATACATGCATCTTTACGTGCGCCATGATTAAAACATCATCCACAGACAGCAGGAAGAGAAAGCCACTCGATTTTCCCCTGTGGTCATGTTTTTTTAAAGAACCTTTTAAATAATATACACGCCTGTAATCAGATGCTAGCCAAAGAGAGCTATGACATCACGAACCACGGAGAAGGACCTGTTTCTCATCCCTCCTCTACTGGGATTGTCTCATCCAACACGCAGGATATACATCTGGGTTGATCACTAAACAATGTTCAGGGCAGCTTTTCTACTGACTGTGTGGTCGCAGACTATTTTCTGCATCCTCAACTTGGACTTACTCTCAGATAAGTGTGTAAGGGGGGGGAGTGTGGGTGAAGTGACCCTGACAACCAGAGAGCAAAAGGCAAAAAGTCACGCGACTCAAGACCACTGGCAAGTTGGCAGCCTAGCTCCCCATTCCCTTTCTTCATTTCCCAAGAAACCTTTTCTTAATGTAGAATATCTTCCTGCTGACAAGAGTGGGGGGTTGGGATGGGGGGAACGGGTAGAGGGGAGGCTGGTTTTCACTCAGAGAGAGCTGCGACCTCAAGAACAATACCTTCAAGTAAAGGGATCTGGACCCCCAAACCACGCGTCACACCGTGAGTCCATTTGGTATCCGTTTAGTCTGCGGGCCTCATGGCTACATCGTAAAAGTTTAAAACCCTGCCCTGATCTAACAACTGTAAATTCTTGAGTTCACTCAATCTAAAAACATTCTAAGGAACACTACCACAGAAAAGCTTCGGAATAAACCAAGGGGTATCTCCACGGTGCTACGCACCCTCACCCCCGGCACGTGGAACGTCAGAGCAATGCATCCTTCGTGGGGTAGGTAAATCGGGCCATCATCTACCTCACGAGCTGAGGGGACATATTTGTCTGTTCTCCAAGCACTGACAATTACTCGCTGACATTGCCAAAAAGAATGTGCGATGAAGCAAGTCTTTTACTAGATAAACATTTGGTTTTGATAAGGGAAGTTCTTTTCTTCTAACGGAAACAAACCAAAAATGCCAGTATTACACTCTTTCACAGGAGGCGAGTCTAAGAGATATACCCCGGTGCCACAGGCTCGGGGACTTAACACAGGGGAAGGCAGGTCCTGCCCTGCTCAGGGAAGCCATGTTTGGGTTTGTTCTTAGAGATCTGTCTGAGTTTCCTAATTAGGAAGACGCCTGGAGAACATCAACAGGTCAAATATTTCTTTGCGGAGAAGAGGCCAGACGCGTCTAATGGGCTCTCCCATCGAGGAGGTGAGTCACTTCCAAAGGGAGCCAGGATCACAAGCTGCTGAGTTCATGCGTGGCTGCCAGCCTCTGCAGCGAGGGCCTCCTTGCCTGAACTGTAGCGCTGCGCTCGCCAAGCCGCCTGGGGGCTCCGCACGGCACCACGGCAGGACTCCCAGCCCTTGGGAGGTCAGCTCCAGTCCCTGCCCTTTCAGAAAGCCTTGGGAGGTCAGCTCCAGTCCCTGCCCTTTCAGAAAGCCTAGGAATGTGTCTCTTCCCAAGAACTGAGGCGTGAGACCAGTTGGCCTGAAAAGGTTATTACCTTGAAGAATAGTGGGGGTCGAGGAGATAGACAGCTGAACCTCGTGATGCTAAACCCTGTTTCCTGGGTGCCAGAATTATGTTGCCTCACCCACAGCCGGCTCCTTTCCTGCTCTCTGCCTCTCTTCTCCTCTTCCTCCCCCCACCCCACCCCTACACCTTCGCATCAACCCTCTAAGTTCTTCTGAAGAAAGCAACACCATTTTCCCCTCTTGGTCTTTAGTCTGTCACTAATCGGGATCGGTATTTTCCAGCTACATAAAGAGCGCCTATGTGGCTTTATAACATATGCTGACAAATCATCTGGCAAACACTTTCTTTTGTTGCAGCAAACTGCACTATGGAGAATCGTAGCACTGGCAACCAAACATGTACACTCTTAATGAAGCCACGGAGATAAGAAATCCATCTCAGGGCTGACTGCAGGCTCTGGGGAGCCAGAGTCCAATGCGAAAGGAAAAGAGTGATCTATTATGTAGGATAGATGTTCGCTGGAATGGCTTCCAGATGGATCCAGGAGGCTCCAGAAGAGAGGGTTACTGAAGACTTATGCAAGGTTCACGCAGAGGGTGCCGTTAGGTCACAACTTATTCCGGAGGAATCTGCCCCAGCTTTATCAGGGTAGTTAAGACTCTATAGACGGGCTCCTGAAGTAGGACAGCGCATCAGATCAACTGACGGTAAGAAAGGAGGAGTGCCCTGGAGAAGAGACAGCGCTCCATCTATTAACTCAACAATGATGATGGAGGATCCACAATACGTCAGGCACTGTTCTAGGTCCTTGGGCTTAGAGAATAAAACAAAGTTCCTTGCCCTTACATTTGCTGCAGGGTGGGAGGGGGTAGACAGACAAAACATAGGCCAAAAAAAAAATGCATCGTGTTAGAAAGTGGTTAAGTGCTTTGCATAAAAGAAAAACAGTACGCTGGAGAGATGGGGAATCCCAGGGAGGAATGTGCTCATTGGAAACAGACTGTCCAAGGAGCCCAAACGAAGACTTTAGGGAAGTAAAGGTGTTCCAGGCAAAAGGGACAGGCAACGCAAAGGTCCTGAGGCAGAAACAGACACAGCACGTTCAAGGAAGAGAAACGGCCCAATGTGGCTGGAGTGGTAAGCCTGAGAGAGTGCACTGGTTTATGAGACTCGTAAGGGCTGAGAGGAACTAACGGTGGGGGCAAAGGGCTGCTGATCACGTGCTGACATGAGGCCATTGAAGAACTTTGGGTTTTGGACTGAGGGTGATGGGAGAGCCCACCTGGAAGGTTTTCCAAAGATCCCTGGAGGCTAGGATGGAAGTGATGCTAACACTGGAAGGCAGGCAAGAACTGAGAGTGACCAGAATTGGGATGGTGGTGGGAAAAGATCAGAGTCTGCCTGTTGTGAAGGACTTCCTGGTGGGCTGAGCGGGAGAGGTAAGAGAAGAGTCAACGGTGACTCGAAGCTTTTGGCCTGAGAAGTAGGATGAATGGAAGCGGCATCAACGGAGGCGGCAAAAGCTGCGGCTGGAACGGGGAGAAGACCAGAAATTCACCTTTGGACATGTCAGCTCAAGACGTCTACTAGTCACCCAAGAAGAGACAGACATTGAGAGGGGCCCCGAATACACAAGTCTGTGTCCTGGGAGAAGTCTGGACTAGAGACTCAAGGCTCCATGTGTGGGGCAAACTGAGTACATGGAGCCGCAGGAAGGGGGAGCTCACCACCATAGCTGCCGTTGTACATACAAAGCCCCCCAGACCCAGAAAGAATCTCTGGTTCTCCTCACTGTCCAGATCTGCGTCAGAACACCCTGTAAACAAACACCACAACAGACAGAAGAGGAGAAGCAGCAAACTCCTGTCTCCACCCCCCCAAATCACAAATCGGCCGAGAATCAATGAAATAGAGTTAGGAGAAAGCGTGTGCGAACCTTTCAGAGAGAACAGGGTGGATGCCTCCTGATTACTTTGAAAATTATATGCTGCTTCTAGAGAAGGAAGAGGGTGAGAAAAAACAGCATGAGGTGCAGAGCTCCAGTGTGCGGTCAAAACAGGCAAAATGACCAGTTACCTGCATTAAATCGTCCCTTTACTAATCCTACCTGAAGTCACATTTCCTGCGCCAACTAAGTGTTCAGGTCTCCCCTTGAGAAAGCTCTCAGCCCTCCGCCCTGCTCTCTGGAGCTTACAGAAGTCACCTGGGAAATATCTACCTTTCTAACGCCAGAAGCACTTTATTTATACTTCTCATAAAGCTCTTCTCGTCGCATTTTTATAGATTGATGGGTGTCTAATTTGTCTTGTTTCAGGGAGATGTTAAGGCAGCTTATGAGGATACATCAAATACAAGATGACACAAATTAAAAATAGGAGCAAAAGGAAAAGAAAAATGAGGACGGGGACATGAAATGGATCCAAGAATGAGGCGAAACTGCATCCCAAGAAGACGCATGGGCCACAAATTTGGCTCTAAATTTGTAGCAGCTGATGTGGAAAAGGAAAAATCATATAATTACACAACTCTCGGTGTCCAAAAAGTAAAATCAGTCCAAGTGCTCTGGAAAAATTAAAACATTCCCATGGGTCCTAGATTACATCCCTCTATCATCTTCTCTTCAGATACCCAGCTCGTCCTGTCTACAGGAGCTATTCAACACATGTCTGTGGACATGTGAATGAATACACAGGCAAATAAAGTCATTCACCCATTCACTCATCATTCATTCATTCTCTCATCCCACCAGTATTTCCTGAGCACCATCTATGTGGTAAGCACTTGAACTAGGTTCTAGAGACAGGCTGGTGAATAAAAGAAACACAGTTGCTTCCCCTATGGTTCTTACATTATAGTGAAAGGATGTGAGAAAACACAAGTAAACCAATAAACAAAATGACAGACTGGCTCATGCTAGGAAGAGAACAGACAGGAGGCTGAGATTAAAATAATGGGGAGTAAGTACAGATGTTGAATGGGTGTGGTCAGGTAAAACCTACCTAAAGAGGTGATGATGGCTAAGACCTGAAGTAAGAAGGAGGTAGCTATGTGAAGAGTCGTCAGGAGCTTCAGAAGGAGCCTGTGCAAAGGTCCTGAGGTAGAAAAGAACTCAGCACAACTGAAGTACAGCCAAATGCGGTCAGAGATCACGGTGGCTCAAACACAGTAGACAAGGCAGGAAGTGGCATGAGGTGATGCCTGGTGGATCAGACCAGGCAGGCCGTTTAAAGCAAGGGGAGAAGTTGGTTTTATTCTAAATGCTATGAAGGGTTTGAATCCAGGGAAAGATACCCCATGTACATTTGAAAGATCACTCTGGCTGCGCCTTAGAGAACAGACAGGAAGGCAGGAAGCAGGAAGGTCAGTGAAGAGTCTGCCTGTTGTCCGGGCAAGGCGTGAACTAGAGGAGAAAAATAGAAAAAAGTGGGAAGGGGAAGGTTACAAACAGCCTTAAGAGGATCTGGACTTATCAGGATGTGGCAAGTAGATAATTAGGAAGGAAATTCACAAAGGGAGGAATCAAAACCGGCCCAAGGTTTCCAGGGCAGAAGTGGTGATGACGACAACGATCACAGTGGCAACGGCGTCAGCTAAAGGAAACTGAGGCCTCGTCTCTGCTAGGCTCTGCTAAGCACTCGGTTTGAATTATCTACACCATCCTCTCGACAACTCTGCGTGGTCGGCACTATTATTAACCCCACTTCACACATGAGAAGGAACACAGATATGAAACGTCCAAGATCCAAGGTTCATGCTTTGAAGAATTAAGATCGTGATGAGAATGGTATGTGTGTATGTTTAACACAGTTATCTGGCACCCCCCAAACTTCCTGAATTAGAACCCAGAGGCGGGGCCCAAGCGTTCGTCTTTTCCAGAAGCTGCCGGGATCACTCAGTGCAGTAGTAACTTGGGCACCCTCTGGCCTCTGAAGAGCCATAGAACCACGGCATGCCGTCTGCCCAAGTTTCCAGCAGCAAAAAGTTATATTCAGAGTACAGTTAATTGCTGACAAACTGGGACTAATTATTCCTTGTTTTTGTTTTTTTGCCTTCATCAAGGTCTTAAGTGCTAAAATTCAGCCAACTGCTTCTCGAGTTCTTTTAGCTGCGTGGTGGCGGGGGGGGGGGGGGTGAGGGGGGGGAAGGAAGCGGCCAGAACCGCAGGGAAGAAAGATGAAACACTCGGCTAATTGTTCCAGAATCTCTCTTAGAAGCTCAGACCAGAAGTGGAGCTTGCAGCATATTCAAGGGTAAACTTGCAAGGTGAAGACTCTTTCCCAAATTTAGAAGTCATACTTCAGACAGTTCCAGATCAGTGGCTTTCTAGGTTTTACTAGTCTCCAAGAGACGCAATTCTATCACCTGCTCTGGCAATGAACCTCTGTCCAATACCTTTGACAGTTCCCTGTCATATCTAACTTAAATCCCAAGAGCTGTTATTTAAACTCATTTCCTTTTCAACTGTTAGTGGATATTCAAAAGAGCTGGCCTTAATCTTCTTTGAACAATCCCTCACGTGGAATAAAATTTTTAAAAAATACTTTTCTGGGTTAGTTAGAGATTAACTAACAGTGGGACCTGAGGATGCACAACTCAGCAAAAAAAGAAAAAAAGGAAAAGGAAAATAATTACTCTCAACTTCCATTCCCAAGAGTTGTCTTCCAGAGAAATATAAATTGATTTATCACATACATATGTTAGCATCTGGAGGGAAACTAAGAACTATAATTATGATTAGAATTGTTGAAGTTTGGAGCTTGGGAAGAAGAGAACAGTCCCCCAAAAAGGCATATATATTAACCATCCACTATAATTTAATTAGGTTTTCTCATTTCAGAGTCCCAGTCATCCTACAAGAAGGGATCAACATGCCCTTCTGCAAACAGATGAGAGAATCAAAGATGAGAACGTTTTTAAGACATAGTCACAATAACCTACTGAGCAAGTGACAGAACTCAAATTCCAAGACAGATCTAGTGGGAATTTAGAGCCGCAGTTCTCCACCAGGGGGCAACTTTGCTCCCCAGGGACATTAGGAAAAGGGATGTCTGGAGACATTTTTGGTCATGCTAGTGGGAAGACGGGGGGTTGCTGCTGGCTTCTAGAGGGTCATCTAGAAACCTGCTAAACATCCCACAATGCACAGGACAGGCTCCACAGCAAAGAACTTTCTGACCCAAAATGTCAACAGGGCTAAGGTTGAGAAACTAAGCCTTGGAGAATTCTCCAGTGAAATCCTTCACTCCTGACAGATTGAAAAATGAAAGCACAAAGATTCAGGTGCAGAAAAATGTTGATACTTCTCAACTTAATAACTCGTTTGAATATCATCTTAAGCTACCCAGAGAGAGCTTACCTTCCTACAAAAGAAAAAATCTGATTCAGTTTGTTTGACATTTCATAGATCCAGTGAAAGTTCTTTTCAAAACTGTTCAAAGGGGACTTCCCTGGTGACACAGTGGTTAAGAGTCCGCCTGCCAATGCAGGGGACACGGGTTCGAGCCCTGGTCCAGGAAGATCCCACATGCTGCAGAGCAACTAAGCCCGTGTGTCACAAATACTGAGCCTGCGCTCCAGAGCCCGCAAGCCACAACTACTGAGCCCGCACGCCACAGCTACTGAAGCCTGCGTGCCTAGAGCCCGTGCTCCACAACAAGAGAAGCCACCGCAGTAAGAAGCCCACGTACCGCAACAAAGAGTAGCCCCCGCTCGCCACAACTAGAGAAAGCCTGCGCGCAGCAACGAAGACCCAACACAGCCAAAAATAAATAAATAAATAAAATTAAAAAAAAAAAAAACTGTTCAAAGAATAAGTATGATTTATTTCCTTCCAAGGCCAGAGTGAAACCTTGCTTTGAACGTGCTCAACTATTACAGTCTAGTTCTTAAAGGAACAGGCTAGATTCAATTATGAAAATGTCAAGTGTTGCTACCTGGGAAATTCTTCACCCAGTGCCATTAAGAGCCAGCGCTCCAGAACCAGATGGTCTCCAACTGAATCCCAGCTCCACCATTTATTAATTGCATAACCTTGGGTAACTTACTTTAAACTCCTTGTGCCTCATTTTCCTAATCTCAAAAATGGGGATGATAAAAGATCGAACTTCATAGGGTTTACTGTGAGGATTAAAGGAGTAAAATGCTTAGTACAATGCCTGGTGTTGAGTATTTGTTGTTGTCATTATTGTGATGATTACTGGTATTATTCTTATTCCCTTGGTGAAAGAAGAGAATGGCAGGAAGTTTTGAATTTGAGAAAGATTTTACGAATAAACAGAAATTTAAAAAGACGTAAATTGTTCCCAAATTCAACTTTGGGTATTACAGTTTCTTAAACTTAGAAAGCAAAAAATTCCCCAGATGGATCACAGATACAACAGGCCCTTTGCACCTCCTCCAAGGGCTAAATGTGCCAACACATGTCTAAATAAACAAATGAACTCCCTGAGCACTTACTGTGCTCCAAGCACTACGCGATGCCTCACATCACGACACCTCAGTTATTGTTTCTAATGTCACGAAGGAGGTGCTTTTTTATATCTTCCTTTTACCAACGGGGAAAGCAAAATTTACCGAGATTAAGGCCCAGGCCCAAGGGGACTCAGCCAGTTTACAGCAGCACCTGGACTTGAATGCAGGGGCATGTGACTCTAATCTGAGTGTTTAGCCATTGAGTTGTACCGCCTCTGCCTGTCTTTTAACCTGGGAACAAAAGCACAGTGGGTCTGAGGATGCACAACGGTGAATCACTTTCCCTCTAATGGACTTGAGCAACATACACCGTTCTTGAATTTTTTTTTTTTTTTTTTTGGCTGCCGCATTTTCTATCTAGGCTGTCCACTAAGTGCTAGAGCTTGAGGAAACCTAAATAAAGCACACGCATCCAAGGACACCTGCTGAGATGCCTTCTGGAGAGCATGTGGCCTGCCTGGGCCCTGGGGAACAAAGCCACATTCATCTTGGAGGCTCCAGAATAACATCGCTTATGCAAACGGTGGCTCCTGGGAGACGGCCTGCATGGAAGTGCTCATTTAGCCCGTGGCCGAGAGAGACGGCTTGGATAACCTGCACCCCTCTCTCCCAAGTCCAGGTGTTTCCACCAGTGGGGAATTCTGCTCCCCACAGGAAAGCCCTCACCACCACTCCTTTTCAGCTCTCCCGGTGACACCGCCATGGATGAACATCTGATGCTTAGAGCCAAGGTTGCGGGGACTTGGCGGTCCTGGCCCGGAATCCTAGAAGGACACTCTTAAAAAGCAGAACTGGACTTGGAGCACTTTCACAAGTTGGATCTGGTGTGTCTTCCAGCCACTGCTGAGTACACAGGTCACAGAGCATCTGCAAATTCCGTGGGGTTCTAGGAAACTCACAAAGTCTAAGTACAATTTCCAAAGCACATAGCTGATGCCAGGCTCAGATGCCAAGACTGAAAAAGTATGGAAAGAACAGGGTATTTCTGTTTCCAGATGGCACGTAAAACAGTGGAATGGAGTTTGAAGGAGACATTCTCTGGCACAGAACCTTTTCTGTCTTTTCAGCACAACACAGGATGAGGGCTCGAGAGGCCCCAAACGTTGTTAAATGGGTATTGCTCCCTCTATCTTATACTATATTCTTATTATTTTATTGTTTTGAAATAACTTCTCTAATTATATGCTCAATGCCTAAAACTCAAAAAGAAAATACCCAAAGGCACAGATTCATATAACATAAAAATCATGAATAATCCCACTGCCAGGATCACCCCTCTTAATATTTCAGTTTATATTTCTAGTAATTTTTCCAGGAACACATTAAAACAAAAAAATGGTTTAAATGACACCTTCTATAATGTAGGCTTTCTCCATTTAAGAGCATATCACAGACTCTTATTCTTTTAAATATATTGTCCTACATATAGTTTCTTTAGGTATTTAAAATAATCCTCTGATCTGCACAGATTAGGACACCGAGACCAAGTAGTAATAAGGCAACCTGGGCAAGCAGCCACAGATAACACTTAAATAAATGGGTGTGGCTCTGCTGGAACAAAACTTCATGGGTACTGAAATTTGAATTTCATGTAATTTTCAGGTGCCACAAAATATTATCCTTGTTTTTATTTTTTCTAGCCATTAACAAACATAAAAACCATTCTTAGCTTACAGATGTTACAGAAAGAGGTACTGGGCCATATTTGGTCCTTAAATCACTGGTTCTGACCCTTGACCAAGAATACTGATATATCTGTTTTTGTTCCTAAACGCATCTTTCTTTATAATCCTTTTGTGGTTCTTTCTTGAACTATGGAACAAATTGGCCAATGCCAGTGATACTTTCATGTCTTAATGGAATGATAGCAAATGACTGAAGAGACTTTAAAAAATTAGCCTGATATTGGGGCCAACAACTGAAAAAATACGAGCTAAGGAGCCACAATTCCACAGGCGAATGCTGGCTGAACACTTGCCGTGTGCCAGGTGCCAAGCTAAGGGCTAAAGATTTAATCCACATATTAGTAAGGTTAGGAGAGGTCATGCCATGACAATAAATGATCCCCGGAGCTCATTGCTTATGATCCCACAGGTTGAGCAGCCCCTCGTGCTGCACGGCCACTGGTTGTGGCTCTGCCCCGTGGTCTCCACTCCTGAACGCAGGCTGATGGAGCTAGCTTTTATCAGGAGCATTGCCAGTATTATGGCAAAGGGTAAGGAAAACAGGGCAAACCAGTCTGGAAAGTGACAGACGTCCTTTCACTCAAAATCCATGTGCTGAAGCACATTAAATGCTCACGTTGGAGATCAATAGGACAGATATATAAATTCCTCTGGGGGTGTAGGGGAGGCAAATACTTCTGAAGATAATAGTGTCTACAACAGTAACTTACTGAATCCTCATAACAATCTCGAGACATAAATTATTTCCCCCATATGACAGATGTAGAAGCTGAGACCCAGAGAGTTAAGTTTGCTAAGGTCACATAGCTAATATACAGAAGTGGCATGTGACCCCAGATAGTCCAACTTCATAATTTATACTCAAATCTCTAGACTCGCCTTCCTTCTGCAAACACCGGACAGATGTACTAATGCGAAAGTCATCTACCAATAGCTATTTACCCAGATAGGTAACTATTCCATTGACCAAAATGAGGGGACCATGACCCTAGTATGTCAGACATCATGACAAACGTTATCTAAGCTATGCCTACCAGACATTGAGGAAGATAGGCTCCTTCCTGGAGGTAAAGGTAGTTAACTGATCCAAACAGATAAGACTTGGAATACCATCATTTCATAAACAAAATCAATGAAACAGAACTCAAATGCATTTGGAGTAATTTTGTTTTAAAACAAGAATGCCCTAACTTTTACAATGAGAGGACACTGGCATATCCAAAGAAATATATACAAATTCACTGTTTATTCTGATGGCATTTTGGGGAGCTCTGCATGAACCAAATATTGGACAAAAGAAGAACAAAGAACAGAGAGAAACCCACCACAGACCTGCACCTGGGTGGTACATGCCTCCATCTCTCATAACAAAGAATGCCTGATGATTCGTCATTAGGACCAACATCCAAAACTTTATAGACATCTAATGATCTCATGTGGTCATACAGGAAACATCTCACTGTTTTTGCACATTTTTGTTTTCAGACATGGCATTCAGTTACTTCTAAAGTAACTTCTAAAGGGGGAGGCATGTACATCTGTGGCTCTTTGACTTCTATCATTGCTGTGGCTGAACTATAATCATTCAGGAACTGGCTGTCCCGTTTGTGCCTTATCCAAAAGGCTGAATTTTTCTCTCAGCCAGAGAGCTAATGTAAGCAAGGGAGGCAGGTCAGACGGGACAAGCAGCGAACCACACAGCAGCGCCCCACCTGAAGGGGGCCTCGCTTACTGAGTGACAACCAGCCTTGCAATGCTGTGAGCCCAAAGCAAAACCACCGATTAGTGAACATTAGCAACTGATCCCATTCTTAAAGAAAACCTGTCGAGGCCAACAAACACATCGAGGCAATGCTGCTCAGGGCCACCATTCTGTATCACTGTTTCGGGTTACTTGACGCTTGGGATGTTTTGTGAATTTCACTGATTCTAGTAGTAAAAGAATGGAAAGAACACGCATGAGAATTAAGAGCACACATCTTCAAGTCAGCTAGATCCAGACTCTACGCTTGACCCTGACACTCACCAGCTAGGTGACTTTCCATGACCCCTTAGCCTCTCTAGACCTCTGTAAAATGGGTATAATCCGTATCATCACCTCTCAGGGGAACCATGAGGATCAAGTGTGATAAGGCAGGACACATCATAGGACAGACAATTTCATCAATACACTTATTTTCACCTCTAACTATTTATGGAGCTATTAAAACCCTTCCTACATCTCCAAAAAGATCCTCATGAGGTGACGTGATCAGGTACACAATCACAACTCATGGAAGCCTTAGCTGTGGCCAAGAGAAGCACGCTAACTCAAGGGATACCAGCAGAACAAGAACTGGTTGCTTCTCGTAGAAAGTTCAGAAGATCTCCAGATAACTCACAGAGGGCCACAAAATCAATGGAATTAGGGGACTTCGGAGACCGTTTTTCTTTGTTTCTTCGTCTTTTGTCATTTTCTTCCAGTTTTACTGAGGTGTAACTGACACACAGCACTGTATAAGTTTATGGTGTGTAGCACAATGATGGGACTTACGTATATCGTGAAATGATGATCACAGTAAGTTTGGTGAACATCCACCATCTCATAGACATACAAAATTAAAGAGGCAGAAAAAAACGTTTTCCTTGTGATGAGAACTCTTACGATTTACTCTCTTAACTTTCATGTGTGACATGCAGCAGGGTTAACTATCTTTATCCCACTGTGCATTACATCCCTAGGACTTACTTAACTTATAATTGGAGCTTTGCACCTTTTGACCCCCTTCGTCCCATTCCCCCTCCTAGCACCCCACCTAACCCCCGCCACTGGGAACCACAAATCTGATCACTGGAGATGATTTTTCAAACCCCTAACTTATGGATGAGGAAACTGAGTGAGGCCCGAGCAGTTGAGGGTCATCCAAGGTTACAGCAAGACCCACAGGCCAGATGAACATTTCATAAGCTGTTTTGATCTGACACAACAACTTCCCCTCCGTGCTACCAGGTACCACCTAGGTGACATCTACAGTCTGCACTGAGAACTAAAATCATGGACCCACCTAACTCTCGGTTTCAAAACCACACTTGTCCGGGATGTTCAAGACAATCACCTGAAACGAAGGTGTGACACAAAGAGTTCACTGGGACAACTTTCCCTCCCTCCTTCCTTATTTTAAAAATACATCCCACTCCCAAAATAAAAAAGTCACTCTGTGTAGCTCCTGCATTTTTAATATCCATTGTTTGTAGATTTCCCTTGGCATGTTCACGGCATCTCTAGCACCATTTCATATAGTCCTTTTCAAGGTATCGTGAGTCCATAGTGTTCACGAGACCATGAAATTATGACAGAAGGAAGAGGAGGATTTCTCCATCTTTCTCCTTCTGGCCACAGCAAGTTCAAATTGTGGGAAGCACAGGTGGGCTCATTAGTCCTCACTGGTAGAAACTCAAACTCCACTGACAGCCCGGAGGAAGCAGCTCTCAATACTGTCATCAACTGATGTACATGTAAAAATAAAAATACTTCTAAGACAAATACAACTGTGGTAAGTCAGTGCTGATATATAATTGGCACTTAATATTAATTGGTTAAATAAATGCTGAACAGAGCAGAATTAAACAAGCTAAGTATACACAGAAGTTTTTTTTAAAAAAGGTAAAGAAAATTCCACTACCCAGACATAATAATCATTAACATTTTGATATAAATCCTTTGTCTTTTTTCCTTACATGTATGTATTATTTGAAAAAATGAGAAGCAAACTAAATACACAACTTTTACTTATCAATATATCATAAGCATTTCCCATATCATAAAAATCTTAGTAAACATCAGTTTACAAGGATACTATTTCAACAGAGTAATATTCCAGCCCATTGCTAGAATGTTCCATAACCTTACTACTAGATATTTATTTCCAATTTGCATTTAGGAAAATAAACATTGTTATAAATACCCAAGTGATACACTTTCTTCTTTTTAAAAAAAAAAAATTATTATTTCCTTAGTAAAAATTCCTGGAATTTCACTGAGTCAAAGGGCATGAATATTTTTCAGGCTTTTCGTAATATCTTGCCAGAGGTTTTGAACCAATGTGTATTCCCAAGAGCAGTATATGAAAGTGCCTATCACCCAGCATCCTTCAACATTAAGTATTGGAATCTCAAAAAAAGGCTTTGGTACTTAATTGGTAAAATGCTATCTCATTTTTGTTTTAATTTCTACTGCTTACTGCAGATGAGCTGAACTTCTAAAGTCTCCTTTTGCCACATGCATTCAGCTTCTGTGCACTTTCTGTTCATATCATTTGCCCATCTGGAAGGTACTTTAAAAGCGAACAGTCATAATTTGTGAAAAAGAGAACAGGGTCTGCCCCCCCCTTTAATTTTTTTTTTTCCTTTACTTCAGCTTCTTACTGCTGACCTAACACTAATAAGTGAACATTAATGGCAGAGAATCCATTCCCACCTAGAGAAGAAAGACCTGCCTCTTCCTTCCCATTGAGTACTGCTGGACTGCTTGCCCTCTGCTGTCCTTCCCCTCACCCCTTAGTAGCCAGAGTCCACAGATGCCAGTGGGACAAGGAAGCTACAAGAGCTCCGAGAGGGACGGAAAATGAATTCCTGCAAGAGGCACCATTAAGAACCGCCTCCAATAACAGCTTTCAATTAGAAGAAACATTAGAGATCTGTCAAAACCGATTTCAGCATCCATCACTTCCCCTAATCTGCTTCTCAAGAGGCATGGAAATTGCTGCTGCAAGTTGCTGGCACATACCATGCTGATATGCCCACTGAGCAAGACACCTCAGGAAGCTTCTCATGAAACGTGACAGCAACTGAGCGCCGAGGAGGTCGCTGGTGTGAGGAGGAAAGGACCACCCTGCAACAGGGCTGGGCATTAATCTTTGGAAACATTTCTGTTTGGGGGAAATTAACTAGGCACAGAGTGAGTACTTGAGTGCTTGAGCTCTGCAAAATCACAGAGACATGGTGTTCCAGAGGCAGTAGAATAAAGAATCCAAAGTTCAACATGCAAGATTAAATTAGAGACCTGCACTAGCATTTATAAAATCCATCTAGCAACACCCCTCAAAACAAACATCTTCACTGTGAATGACAAACAAGAAGGGACTGTTTTTCGCAGCATGGCTGGGATGAACTGGACAAGCTCTGCAACAACTGAATCTAAGCTAATCTGCCTTGAACGGTCTACTGTTCTCTGGAGTGAAAATCAACAGGGACTTTCCTTCACTTTGGTGTGAATGTTATTAACAAAAGCCTATTTATCCTATTTCATTTTTTAAATTCATAAACCTAATACCACAATACATTAGTTGAGCTTACCTTACCTTGCAGGCACTGTGTCATAAAGAGACAGGTAAGTACTGGATCAGGGCCACCAATCAACATGCTGCTACAGTCCCTCTGTACCTAGATGTCACCAGCCAATGTGGTGGGCGTTTGGCTGAGGCTGAAATGAAACAGAATTTCCCTTGTACCTTCTGCACTTGGATACTTACAGAGCTGACCAAAGATCAGCCTTTAGGGGAAGTAATCAAATCCAGTGATCAAGCTAACTGGCATTGGCAGTCAGGCAGACAGGACTGGATTTAATTCCCAGCTCTGTGCTGACGGGTTGTATGACAACGGGCAAGTTACTTATCCACTCTTGGAGCAAATAAGCTGTTAGCAAATGAGTTCAAATCAGACTATCTGAATACCATCTGGGACATGGAAAGGATTGAATATGTTATTATTATTACATTTTCTCAATTTTATAATAAACACTTAATGTCCATAAACAGATGAATGGATAAAGAAGATGTGGTATATATATATATATATATACACACACACACACAAGGGAATACTACTCAGCCATAAAAAAGAATGAAATAATGCCATCTGCAGCAACATGGATGGACCTAGAGATTATTATACTAAGTGAAGTAAGTCAGACAGACAAAGACAAATATTATATGATATCACCTATATGTGGAATCTAATAAAAAATAGTACAAATGAACTTATTTACAAAACAGAAACAGACTCACATAGAAAACAAACATATCGTTACCGAAGGGGAAGGAGAGGGAGGGATACATTAGGTGTATGGGATTAACAGATACACACTACCATATATAAAATAAACAACAAGGATTTACTGTATGGTTCAGGGAACTATATTCAATACCTATAATGGAAAAGAATCAGAAAATAAAGAATACAGATATATACATATACATGTAGAACTGAATCACTTTGCTGTACAGTTGAAATTAACACAATATTGTTAATCAACTATATGTCAATAAGATAAACAAACAAACACTTATTCAAACTCAAGCTACCCCTTGAAGGTTCAACTGTGAAGATTAAATAAAACTTGTAAAATGTTCATCTCGGCACCTGGCCAAGAGTAAGTGCTCGATAACGGCAGCTATTACTGTTAATTAATGAAAAGCTTCAGAATTTAAGAAAAACCTGTATATAGTGTTAACTGCATTTCGTATTCTGTAAAGAGAACTGTATATATATTAAAAAGCTTCAGAATTTAAAAAGAACTGGATACAGAACGGTTCTAATCCTGAATTTACTATCACTCACCCTGTGACTTTATTTCAACTTTCATTGGAGAATCTGGCGTTTGTGAGCAAATGCTTAGGATGTCACACAGGTCATTTAAAACTATGGTTATCAGTTGTTTAAAACAAAGTCAAAACCACATTTTAAAAGAAATAAGAAGGAAAACAAACAACAGAACTGGTAAGGAAACCTACCATATGCGGAGATGGCTACAGCCAAAGTGGCCGGTTCCCAATGAGAAGAGGAGGTTGACACCATTCCATGCATTGTATCAAACCCAGTCTTGGAGAACCATCATCATGATGGCTCCATGACCTTAAACCCATCCTAGGAGAAACATTATCATGGTGGTTTCTTAACCCAAGAACTTAACGGTACTCATAAGCCTGAAAGCTCTTTTCAGAGGGCAGGGGATACAAACTCTGCCTTGCAATTATTGCCAAATTGTGCTCTGAAATGGCTGCAGTAAAGTTCTGCGTAAGGAGTCTGAATTTCAACTCTTTATCCCCAAGACCCTAGGAGGGAGACACTAATAGATTGCCATTTCCTAGATGAAAAAAACGAAAGCACAGGGAAGTCCTATAACTTACCTTTCTCATATAAGCAGGAAGCGGTAATACTGTGAAGCAATATTAGGCTGCCTACATGTGTGAATGCATGTGAATGTGAATGTGTGCTTTAGGTCAAGTGGAGAGAAGACAGCACAAGTTTCTGTGGTCAATAGGAAGCAGTGAATGCATGGATTCTTTATGTACAAGAAAACATACGCCACACAAGCCACAGGAGATTCTAGACCAGTGGTTCTCAACCTCTGCTATATACCAGAATCTGTGGAGACCTGTGAAAAATCCCCATGCCCGGGCCACAGTCACACTCTCTGGAGGGAGGCGGGACCCAGGCACCAGTATTTCTTAAAACTCCCTGGGTGATTCCAGCGTGCAGCCGAGTTTCAGAAACACTGAGCAAAAGAGAATTATTAACGCATCTGTTATTAAATTTGAAACAACCTAAACATCCAATACCCCCATAATATGTGGGATATTATGAAGGTATTTAAAATGGTAACTGGTAATACTGGAAGCATGTAGAAATCTTGATGAAACAACATCAAGTGAAATGGGCCAGGTTGAATTTTGACTCCAGTGGGCAATCAAAAGCAGAATGTTGTCTTTTCTGTGGGTCCTGCATAACCTCAGAGTTCCAAGCTCAATTCTGCAGCCTACAATCAATTCCACAAGTCAGTGATAACGCTTCCAAAAAATTCTTTTTGTGTTCTTTTTTAAAAATGAAGTATTTATCGAATTTTCCATGAACTATTATAAGTGGGTAAAAATACGCATGTGAATAGACACAAGAAAAGGAAATGGGAATATATATACTACTATGGCATGTCACCATATAACATGACATTCTCAGTAAGAGCACTAAAGAGAATATATTAACTAAATTTTAGTCAAGCTCATTAGGCAAATGCATCCGTAATAATTGTTGCAAGCAAACATCATCAACGGAAGCTAAGATTGACAGGCAAGGGAACAATGACAAACAGAATATGTGCATCCTCTCAAAGCGTCTCCCCATAAGACATGCATCATTTTCAGAGGGAAAAATAGGAACTTTACAGTGGAGAAACCTGGCGGACAGTACCTTAAACAAGCGGTCAAAACTAGCATCACTGATACTGAGACATGTTGATATCATGTACTTCCTGATAAGACGCACTGAAAAGAACACAGCATCACTTCAGTGGTCTTCTAGTCAAAAAAAGCATACCTCAATCTAATCATGCAAAAGTATCAGACAAATCCAAAATGAGGGATACTCAAACAAATGACCAGTTCCATTCAAATATGTCAAAGTCATGAAATTTAAAGACTGAGGAATTGTCACAGATTAGGGCTGTAGACAAGAAGAAGACATGGAAACCAAATGCAACGTGAGATCCTGGAAAGGATCCAGGACCAGGAAACAAGGACATTAGTGGGAAAGCTGGTGAATTTTGAATAAGGTCTGTGGTTGAGTTAATAATATTGTGTCAATGTTAATTTCCTGGTTGTGATGGTCGCACAATGATTTTGTTAAGGTATCAGCCTTAGGGGAAACTGGGAGAGGGGTACACAGGACTCTTTGTACTAATTCTGCAACTTTCTATAATTTTAGATTATTTCAAAAGAAAAAGCTTTCAAATATTAGTGAAGTTCCGTTGTTTAAAAATAAATATTATTACGAGTGTTAATATTTTCTTCCCTCCCCCATTCAACCCCCACGTGTGTATACTTCGGAGATTAAAGAATGGTGTCAAGGAAGGCCAAGGAAGATTATTAAGACCCTTCTGGGTAGAGGAGGTGAGCTGAGCCTTGAACCTGGGCAGTTTAATTCTTACGCCTGCCCTGAGAGGCATATAAAGAAATGCAAGGACCCAGGAAGGGTGTCTACCCCCAGCGGGAGTTCGGGTAGGTGGGCACCACCTGAACCAGCTTTTGTGACGCCAGGGAGAGCTGCAGCCACCCCCTGCCTCCCCAGGGGACCCTCCAAGACCAGCAGAAATAACTAACCAGAGACTCATGGCCCAATAATGTTCTAACCGCAAGCAAGACGTGATGGAAGTTTGGTGCCAATGATCGTGATAACCATCTCTGAAAACAGAAAACTACCCTCTTCCCAGCATGCATCCCCTTCCTCTTTTTCCTGTATTATCTCTGAACAAAGCCTGAGGAGTCAGGAGCTGGTTCTCTGGGACATGAGTCCACCTTCTCCCCAGGACTGCTGGCATCCTCAGTAAAGCTATCTTTCCTCCTAGTCCCCCCTACCCCCAAAAAAGAAATGTAAGCCTTTAATAACAAAATGACTTCTGGGCAACTAATTATATGTAGTCAAAACATCCCTCGGTTTGGGGTCAAAGGTATGGACACAAACGCACATGCATTGGCACCAATACAATATAACTTTGTGATCTTGAGTCAATCACTTACTATCTGTAAAAATGGAGACAAACTTTTTTTTTGTGGGGGGGGCGGTATGCGGGCCTCTCACTGTTGTGGCCTCTCCCGTTACAGAGCACAGGCTCCAGACGCGCAGGCTCAGCGGCCATGGCTCGCGGGCCCAGCCACTCTGCGGCATGTGGCATCTTCCCAGACCGGGGCATGAACCCGCGTCCCCTGCATCAGCAGGCGGACTCTCAACCACTGCACCACCAGAGAAGCCCGGAGACAAACTTTTTTATTGCAGATGATTCTTGGGAGGATAAAGTGAACAGATGTGCATGAAAGCATGCAGTAAATAGCAAAGTCCTATTACAAAATGGTTATTAAAATTACCAAGAGTAACAATAGTAACTACCTAGCCAAGATAATTCTGGCGTTTTCACTCCCAAACCACAACCACAGCATCCTAGCATCTAATGGTACTCATCCCATATGGAAGCAAATCTGTTTTGCCTTCTGCCTGAACTTGAAGCCTGGGGCCACCAGTCTTCATGTGTGGTCAGTATTAAGCACCATCTGTCCTGAGTTAATATAACTCCTCCTTAGTTTTAACAATGAACACAGACTGCACTAGTGAAAGCATAAACAGATACAATATGAAGGAAGACTCTGCCATTCTGTTTATTACTTCGGAGGGTGGCATTCACCTCCTAGCTGTTTAGGCATCTAAATTGTATGATAAAATGTCTTTTGAACACATTTTACAAGCAATTAGATTCAATCAAGTTCTCTTCTTGCTTAATTCTCCTCAGCAAATGAGATACTAAAAAACCAATAAGAAGCTGGGCTTTGTTTCAAATCTTTTTTTCCTGCTGCACATATATTCCCTGAAGTCACTCTACCCCTGCCCTCCATAAAAAGCCCGAACAATTGCTATGCTCGTTATCTCTGGTGGAGGTCATTTTTCTTATTGCTCATCAGGGTGAGAATATGAGGTGGACAGGAAGCAATTTGTTGTGGGCATCTGGGTTTTAGCCTCCTCTAGAGCCATTCCCACTTCTGGTAATAGCACCTAGGTTTTCTTCTGAGGAACCACCCTTCCCCCACTCTCAGTTTATGAGGCTTGAGCAGGCTAGGCAGCTCCCATCCCAGTACCAAGAAGCCAGGATTGGCCAATCAGCAGAGCCCACTGACTTGGCCAGAGAGTTCAGAGATGGGCATGTGCGCCACCTCAGTACAAGGAAAGCCGATCATGTGACTCTTGCAGGAAGGACTGGAAAAAGAGAACTCCCTTGCCCTGGGGTACTGTGTTAACAGGATGTATGGCTGGGGCTGCCGGGAGCCCTCCTGCCACCACAAGAGGAGGGTTTGTCTGGACGAGAAGGAAAGCAGAAGGAAAGACAGACAGAGAGACGCCCGCTGCAATCATCACACCCCCTCCCCACTTATTAATCAGTTACATGAGCCAATGTTCTTCTTTGTATCACTCACTTTAAGTTAGGTTTCTGTTCACTGCAACCCAGAGTGATGTGATTTTGAGAAAGTGGGAATATAAACACTGAACACTTCCCTTTGTGAGCTAAGATGCTGCCGGCGTGGGTCCTCAGGTTTTCTGGGGACAGAGGTGCTTGCCAAGGGTCAGCCACAACAATCTCACCCACCTCCCCTTGCAGTCACGGGAGGGATCACTCACAAACCAACCTGCAGGTGTCAGGAGGCATCTGCAACAAGAGAATCGAGATTTTCTGTGTAGGGCTAGCTTGTAGCACACACAGCCCCTGAATAACCAGTCCAGCCTCCTCTTCTACCTTCTATTCCCCATGTCTCTGACACGCCAGGCACACAGACCAGCTTTCTCTTCCCTAATTCACAGAGCGCTGCTTCAGGCTGCCACACGAACGCACTCCCGCTCCTCTTGTGATAGGAAAGAACAAATCTGACCCCATATTGCAGCTGTTTCTTTTACTTTAACCTTTGTATTCCATTGCTTTTGCTTCCAGGGAAGAATGCTGTCTATAGCCGGAAATATACAGGGTAGCCCATTTTCAAGGCTCTGACCTTTCAGGGTATAACACTTTTCCATTCATACAGAGATTCAAAGTTGCAGAATAGAGAATAACATTTGTCTTGCTGGAGGTTTTTATAGGGACATCATGACCTGACCTACAGGGTCAGCTGCAAGAACAAAGTATTCCTACACCAACTGCATCAACCAACCACACCCTTCTCTCCCCTTGCCTTTAAAAATGCTTTGCTGAAACCCTTCGAGGAGTCTGGTGTTTTCTGGGCATGAGCCACCCATCTCCTTGCACGGCCCTGCAATAAACTTTTCTCTGCTCTAAACTCTGACGTCTCGGTTTGTTTGGCCTCACTCTGCGCTGGGCACATGAACTTGCATGTGGTAACACTCTAAGAGCCAGCTCAGAGACCTGCCTTCCAGGCAGCGACTGTGGCCCTGATCGTGCATTCCCATAGTAAGGACATGTTGCAGCAGCAGGTACAGGGTACCATGTGATTTACACTCGTGCACACATGTGTTTAGCCTTCCTCCCTCTACGGACGTAGGTTCTGGCTTCGTCAACCTGGTTTTCCATCTCTACCTTATACCCTCCCTGGCGCCCCGTCTGAGGTCTGTGGTCTGAAGACAGAAGACAGTTTGCGCTATTTCTCCAGGAGACTAATTCAGGCCTTTGTGAAGCTGAATTGAGAGAAAGTGGGGAAAGGAGAAACGAAAGAGGTGTAGGGGAGGCGTCCAGGACAAGAGTGTTTGTGAGGAATCTCTAAGGAGTCTGGAAGAGAAAGATGGAGGGCAACCAACAATGCATGAGGTTAAGTGGATGCGTAGGAAAAACAGGTTTTTTAGAGGACTATTTTCAAGTACCTTTTCACAATGTTTGTGAGAAGCAAGGAAAGAATGGATGCTTTTTTGAAACTACCTTCAGCTGTCAAAGGGTGTTTCTCTGATGACAACACCTCTCCTAAACACATGGGCTCTACAGGCTCGAACACACACACTTCACACATACACGTTCACACAGAATTGTGCACAGCCCGTTTCAGGTCCATTTCCCTCCTTAGACAGTAAGTTCACCAAGATCAGGGAGCACTTCTTGGGCTATTACAACGTAGCTCCTAGAGCTCAGCACAGAGCAGCTCCACACATATTCTTTTTCTGGGCAGTGTTTCACCTGCTCCTTGCCACAAGGCTGTGAAGAGAAGGATGTTATAGATGAGGGAAGGACCATTCCGTCCAAGAGAATGAGGACCTGGAAAAGGCCAAAGAGCCGGTAAGTAGCAGAGACTACCTGTAACAAGGAAGAAGAAAGCTGACTCCATATTGGATCTATTCCTTTAGCTCTAACCTTTGGGCTCTGTTGCCTGTGCTTAGTCACACTGGCACTGGTTTTATCTGGTTTTATCTTTATATAAAGATAAAACGTTGCAGAAAAGAAAATAACAGTTGTCTTACTGGAGGTTTATAGGAACACTGTGACCAGACATACTTGGACAGCTGTAAGAACAAAGGATTCCGGCACCAAGAAGTTTGCGCCAACTAGCCACACCCCCTCCCTTTTTAGTAGAAAGAAAGTCTGAATTCTAACTTGATTAAGATGGTTCTTTGGGACACCAGTCTCGCTTTCCTAATAAAGTCGCTGTCCTAATAAAGTTGCCCCAACAACTTGATTTATTGGCCTGTGGTGCGGTGAGCAGTATGAGGCTGGGCATACCTACAGTTCTACATCAACTTTCCAGTAAAGCTGACCTTCTACAAATATTCTAGATATCCAGATAGTACTAAATACCAACACGTAGACCACTGCTGAGTCTCCATCCAAGACTTTCTCAGGCACCATGTCTGGGCAGTCTTTCATAGGTTAACCAAGGAAGTGGCTAACAGTTTTCTTCTTTTCCTTTTCTTTTTTTGGTTTCAGAATAGAACCTTGTTACCAATTTTCAACTTGAGGATAGGTTCTCTTTATTTGTTCCTTCCTTCAGGCAGCAAGAGTGCAAGCGCATTAAGAGTTCTGACCAACAGGAGCCCCAAAGTCTGACATAATTCCTGGCACACAGTAGGTGTTCAATAAAGCCTGGATCATTCCAATGTGTACCTAAGTTCCCATGTGTTCTGTGTAAGAAGTCTCCACTCTTCCAAGGGTTTTCCCGAGAAATGACTTTCCTGCCCATTCCCACAAACCATGGCAAAAACTGAAACAGGAGAAAAGAGCCACTAGCTTCCCCAGCACAAAGATGCAAGATGAAAAACTGAGTTGTGACACTAGTGGGATGAGAACCAGACCTCATCTGGGACTGGCTGTCATTTTCCTGTGGTTTCTGGCCAACCCTTAATAAAAGTCAGAGCTGCACTTGATCACCACTGGTGTGTCTTCTTTCAAAACACATTCTTGGACTGAAGGCCAAAGAAGGGTGGTTGGGTTTCAGAGAGCCTCTGTCTTCCCCCACGATTCAGTTGGGTCCTTCACTGCACAAGAAGTGGCCAGCGAGCTGGACTGCCTTTCTCAGACCACCACCCAGAGTCAGGTTTCCAGGCCTGCCTAGCCACCCAAAGTGCACTGGGGCTGACACTCTGTGCACGGAGGAGATCCAGGACCCTCAGGGTTTCTGCCTAACTCCCCCCCACCCTAATATATGCCATAACAACGAGGCCCAACAGGGGCGGCCCAACATACACATGGTTAACAGTGGCACACCTGTGAACGGTAGGCCAGAAAATGATTTCTACAGTGAAAGGACTTAAAAAAAACTGAAAGCAACCAAAATATTTCAATTTACCTTATGTGTCAGTCAGGGGTCTCCAGAGAAGCAGAACCAGTAGAGTATATATCTCTATATATCTATAGAGAGAGATGTATTTTAAGGAACTGGCTTACACAAATGTAGGGGCTGGCAAGTCTGAAATTCATAGGGCAAGCGGACAATTCAGATGAGGGTCAATACTGCCGTCTTGAGTCTGAAATCTGCAGGACAGGCCAGGAGCCTGGGCGCTTGGGTGGCTTTCTACATGGCAGGCTGGACGCATAAATTTTTCTTTCTCAGTCTTTTCTCTTAAGGCCTTCAAATGAGTGCCTAAGGCCCAGGCACATCATAGAGGACAATCTGCTTTACTTCAACTCAAGTGATTGTAAATGTCAATCAGATCTAAAAAATACCATCAGAGCACCATCCACTCTAGTCTTTGACCAAACAACTAGGCACCATAGCCTACCCGAGTTGAAACAATGAAGTTAACCATTACATCTTAATTCAGCATGTATAATTTAGTGGCTTTTAATGTTCTTTGGACTATGGGGACCCTTCCCCTGTTTAGGTTTTTGAGGTATATCATAAAATTCATCCGTTTCAGGTATACAAATCAAAGATTTTTAGTAGGTTTATCAAGTCACCATAATCCAGTTTTAGGAGACTTTCACCATCCCGATAAGATCACTTGTATATGGGGGTCCTTTTGAAAATCTGATAACTCTAGCCAGAACAAACATGATCCACAGGTTGTTTACGCCTAGCATGCAAGACTTACCAGGGGAAATATTTTTAACAACAACTTGCAAACATACACACTTTGGGATGGAATTCCAGGCATCATATATTCCTGTAAGCTTATCTTAGGTATGTCCAGGTTGAGGCCCCTCAACTAAATGATCTCCGATCTAGCACTTTCATTCTCAGTCTAACCACGGCAGCATCTAGACCCCCATGACCTAGAAAAATAGATGCTTCTCACTTATAAAACTGCATCCTCTTTCTAACACATCTCTCCGTCTCTAAATGTGTCTACTGCACAACCATCCTCCAACCCCAGGCCAGAGGGAACTTCTACAATGCAAACTGGCCATGCTTAGAGCCTTTCCAAGGTTTTCCTCATCCCATCTGATATCAAATCCAGAGGCCGGTCCTAAGATTCTCAATAATGTATACCCAGCCCTCTCTGCTATGGCTCCTGGCTACTTTTCTGGCTCTATCTCTGTCTGCTCTGCCTGGTACATCTCACTTTCTCAGCCCAAACTGCTCATCCTCCCTGCTCTTCATATGGCTAATTCTACGGAAACACCTGACGCTCAGGTGGGGTTAGGTAGGTGCAGCTCCCCTCTGTCCTAGATATTCAGCACATTTCTATTATGGAACTTACCATGTCATATTATAACACAAAGCTTCCATCCCTCTTCACCCAACTGCATTGCTTCTTGGAAGCTGCAGGCAGCCGGCCAGCCAACTAGCGTTTACTAATCCAGGAAGCAGAGAATCCGATTAAACCCTCAATCACAGCAACTATATTCTTTCCAGGTCTGACTGTCTGTGGCCATGGCATTTTCCTGAAATGTCCTTTGTGGTCAGGAGCAAATACCACTCTAGGAATTATCCTAAAGAAATAACAAGTTCAAAAAGACATGAGTACAAACACATCCAGAGCTATGGTTTGGAATCACGAAAGAAGAACCGCAGCAACCTTATTCTTTCATCTGGAAGGGAGGGACCAGTGAGCGTCCAGTTATAGGGATTTGGTTAAATAAATCATGATACACAGGATGCATAGAAGACTACGCTGTTATTAAAATGATTGTAGACATGGGCTTCCCTGGTGGCGCAGTGGTTGAGAGTCCGCCTGCCGATGCAGGGGACACGGGTTCGTGCCCTGGTCCGGGAAGATCCCACATGCCGCGGAGCGGCTGGGCCCGTAAGCCATGGCCGCTGAGCCTGCGCGTCCGGAGCCTGTGCTCCGCAATGGGACAGGCCACAGCAGTGAGAGGCCCGCATACCGCAAAAAAAAAAAAAAAAAGATCGTAGATACGTACTGATACGGGAAGTTATTATAATTTGCCATTTTTCAACAAATACACTTATACAGAGGTACACACATTTGATATTTTATATAAACAGACATACAAATGTACACACGTACGAATATGCACACCCACACATAGTTTAGGAAGCAAAAATTTAACAGTGCTTAGTAAACTTATGAGTGGGTAGGTAGCATTATGAGTGATCTACAGGTACATTGTGAAACATCTGTTCCCTTATCCCTGTGTTCTAACTACTTACAATGAACACGTGATGCTTGTGAAGAGGGTGCACAGTGGCTAAGAGAAAGGGCCATGTGCAAGCCTAGACTCAGCTGCTTCCTAACTACACGACCCTGGTAAAGAGACTCTCTTCCAGCATCAATTTCCCCATCGGAAGCAAAGGGACCTGCACCCCCAAATCGTGCCCCTCTCAAAGCACTGTGCTGAGGTTTATGTGAGGTGCTTCACCCAGGTGCCGGTACAGGCAGCTCTCAAGTAAATCTGCACCTTTTAAACCTAAGTAGTGTTAAAGAGAGAAACAAATGTGCACACCACGCTCTTCTGGAAGGCGCCCCCAGAACGCACACTCAGAGCATTGCTCTTTCGCACGTGAAGCGTGACACAGCCCTGTTGGTTGGGTAAATGGGTGGGAATGGGTAGCCAATTGTCAAAACACCCGCCTTCCTGCGTGATTCCGAACAGCACTAAGGTTCTGTTCCTGAGGCTTCTGTAACACTGCAGGTGAGCCTGTGCTCTGACAAGCAGGTAACCCAGAAGCTATTACTGTCCTCACTACCCCCCGCCAAGAAGATTTTGTTTCTCGTTAATGTGCTCCAGCAGCTGGGTGTCCAGCAGGTCCAAGGCCCTTGTGCGGCTTTAGACCACAAGATGCTCATTCTTACCAGCTAGGGAGGGAGGGGGAGGGATGCTGGAGCGAGGAGAGGATGGAGCGCCCACTACCAGTCTGAAAAAGACAGAAATCAACTGGGTACTTCAAGAATCAATGCTGTCCCTCTGCCCTGTGCCAGCAATGGAGGGGCAAGGAATCTGGTGGCAGGGCCATCACAGTATCTATTTTTCATGCCAAAATAATGAAACCATATTCATCTTCTCTAATAGATTCATTCATTTATTTTGATCATCCAAACTATAGTTGGTTTCCCGCCATGGTTATCTCTCTTATCAAAACCATATTTTTGCCATATTTTCCTCCACAGTATTCATTACAATAAGCAATTAATAATAAATAAATATATATAATTATTAGTTTACTTCTTTATCACTATCTCCAATGACCCAGGGAAACTAGAAATAGAACAACATGTATCCAGGGACATGCATATCCCAGGAAGGATGTTCTTCCTTAAATGACCATGGCATTCGAGGCACCAAATCTTTCATTATAATCCTTCTAACTGTTCCCTTGACACATCTACTAACTGGTTGAGAAGGGGTAACACTGTCCATCCACCTGTCTTCATTCTGCCAAAGGAGAATGATGGTTTCCTATATCCTGCCATGAAACTAATCCTCTGATGGCTTTTGTTAAATGTGTGTTGCATTAAGTCCCTTATTTTATTTTTTTAATTAATTTTTATTGCAGTATAGTTGATTTACAGTGTTGTGTTAGTTTCTGCTGTACAGCAAAGTGAATCAGTTATACACAGAGCCACTCTTTTTTTGGATTTCCTTCCCATTTAGGTCACCACAGAGCACTGAGCAGAGTTCCCTGTGATATAGTAGGTTCTCATTAGTTATCTCTGATGGCCTTGAAACCGGTTCTAGTTGCCTGCATCAATAGCTGTTGTCATCCTGTCTGCCTTCTCCCTCATGACAACAGGGTGGATCGGGGGACAGCTGCGGGAGAGGTAACACTGAAATGCAGAATACAAGGCTTTTAAAATTGTACGGTAGCCTTTCTAGCAGAAGACTTACTCTAAAACTTCATGTCCCACTTAGGAAAGTCTGAATTTGAACTCCAAGTGGTACATTGAAATTCAACAGATATTTAAGGAGTACTGACTGTGTGCCAGGCACCGAAAGAAGAGGTGGCCATTTGATCTTGGATAAGGCAGATAAGGATGCTGCCTTCACGGAGCTCACATTCTAGTGGGGGTGACAGACAAGAGACAAGGAGACAAATAAATGAACAAAACCATTTCAGGGGGAGGCAAGTGCAATGACGAAAAGAAACACAGTGAGATGACAGAGCATCTAAAGCAGAGGAGGAGACATTAAGGAGAGCCCTGGAGGTTAACAAGCAGTGACCACGTGAAGGGCGGGAGAAAGGCAGGCTGGGCAGGGGGACCAGCAAGTACAAAGGCTCTGAGGCAGGACCAGAGTTGACGTGTTCAAGAAACAGAGAAGCGGCCAGTGTGGCAATTAAATGCAATTAGACCAGATATCAGAGATCATTCCAGATGGACCCAAAGAGTCAAATTCTCCACTGCCTCCGAAAATGAGGGAAAACAACAATAACAACACCAATAATGGCAGGTGAGTTCAGTCTGTGCCAAGCATCAGGCGAAGCACCGCACGGGCACTGTGTCACCTGACCCACAAACATCCTGCGAGGTAGCTGTCATCCCGCCCATTTTTCAGATGAAGCAACCTAAACCTGGAAGCGTTAATAACTTGTAACTTTCACATAGCTACTGAGTGGTGGTAGAGCTGGGATTAGAACCCAGACAGTCTGAGTCCCGGGTCCTCCTCTCGCCGCATAAGCTCCACCCTAAAGGATGCCTTCTCCTTGGACACACACAGAGGGTAGCTTAGGTCTCACAAAAACAGTAACTTGCCTTCACTCATCCATAATCTGGGCAAATATCAAAACACTTTAGATGAACAAGGCAAAAAGACAAAAGCCATTAGTTCTGATTTTTCTAGCAGCTCTGTGCAAGATTCTGCTTGCCACCCACGTACTCTTTTATTAAGCTATAATAAGCCTCGGATGAACACTGTTGCAATAGGTGAAGCTTACTTTAACATATGGTTGATCCAACCAAAGAAAAACGTGAAAAATGCATTTTAAAAATCCCAATTTGGTTTTGTAAAAAAAAAACACTGATCGTGTTTCTGGTCTGCTGATGCATTCCACATGTTGGGGTATGGAAACATGTCCAAGGGTCATTTGCTGAACTGATAACAATGGCACTCAGCCCCCATGGAATTTTGCTTTCATTGTTTGGTTTGATGCAATTTGCAAAAACATAAAGAGGTAACCTGTGGTTTTATCAACTTGGTTAAGGGCGGTGTGTTTCTAACTTGAAAGCTAGCTGGGATGTTTCAGCGGGAGGACGCAGCTACTCAAATACCCTCAAATTGCAGGCTTTTTTCCTCACTCTTCGAGCAGGGGTACTCTCCTAGTAAAGCTTCTCTGCTGGGGCAGGCAAAGAAGCAGGGGCAGAGACAAAGTAACAAGGAAGTGATCCAGTTGGGGCAAGTGAGGGATGGGGAGGCCTCAGGGCTTCCTCGTGGCTATGACTGAAATTAAGCAGCAATGAAAACCTGCTTAACAAGCACTTGGTTTGTGTCAGGCAGTGTCAAGTGGTGGGTGCTCTCTGATGACATGGCCGTGTGGGCCTCGTGGGCACTTAGGCTCCCTCTGTTCTAGTCCAAAGATGAAGTGTTTCCCTTGACCAGTCTAGTCCAAGGACATCCATCAGCCACGATTCCCAAACGCTGGCCGTATGCATTCCCCTGTAAGGATATCTGCCTCTCTCCAGCTCACAACCAACCACCACTGCAATTTTTATCTTTATGTACACACCACTTATTCTATTTAACATTGTTTAAGCTTATTAATTTATTTTAGTAAGTTGACTCTAACAGGAAACTTTATATTTCCATAGGAAAACCAATACACGTTGCTGGAAATGTAAGCTAATCATTTCTTTAAAAACATACTGAAATGTCCAGAATAGGCAAACCTGTAGTGATAGGAAATATTTAGATTAGTGGCTGCCAGGGACTGGAGTAAAGGGGAAGTGGGGGGATCATGGCGAAGGGGTATGGGGTTTCCTTTTGAAGTAATAAAAATATCTGAAAATTGACTGTGATGTTGGATGCCCAACTCTGTGAATATACTAAAAGCCATTGAATTATACACTTTTTTTTTTTTTTTTTTGCAGTACGCAGGCCTCTCACTGTTGTGGCCTCTCCCGTTGCTGAAGACAGGCTCCGGACGCACAGGCTCCGGACGCGCAGGCTCAGCGGCCATGGCTCACGGACCCAGACGCTCCGCGGCATGTGGGATCTTCCCGGACCGGGGCACGAGCCCGTGTCCCCTGCATTGGCAGGCAGACTCTCAACCACTGCGCCACGAGGGAAGCCCTACACTTTATTTTTATTTATTTGCCTATTCTTTATTTTTTGGCTGCATTGGGTCGCAGTTGCGGTGCACGTGCTTCTCTCTAGTTGCAGTGTGAGGGTTTTCTCTCTCTAGTTGCCGCGCACGGGCTTCTCTCTAGTTGTGGTGCTCAGGGCTCTCTCGTTGAGGTGTGAGAGCTCAGTAGTTGTGGCGCGTGGGCTTAGCTGCCCCGCGGCATGTGGGATCTTAGTTCCCTGACCAGGGATCGAACCCATGTCCCCTGCACTGGAAGGCGGGTTCTTTATCACTGGACCACCAGGGACGTCCCCTGAATTATACACTTTAAATGGGTGAATTGTGTGGGATGTAAACTATTTCTCAATAAAGATGTTTTTTATACAGTCAATATAATGCCCTCACTTTAAAATAAAGAAGTAAAAGGAAAGTGATATGTTATCTAAGAAATAAAACAAATGTCAAACAATGTTATGAAATTCTACTTAACCCTGTAGTCTCCCTGCTGACAGCCCTGAGGACCTACATTTTCTGTTAAAAAGGGAAACACAAAAGTGAGTTCACTTTTATCCCACTAGGAGGGCTAATTTAAAAAGAGAGACAATAATAAGTGTTGACAAGGACGTGGATAAACGGGAATCCTGCTACACTGCTGGTGAGACTGTAAGAGAGTGCAGCCGCTTCGGAAAACAGTTTCGTGCTTCCTTAAAATGTTAAGCAATCTTAGGATCCTAGGTGAAATTCTCCTCCTTGGTATATACCCAAGGGAATTGATAACATTTGTCCACACAAAGACTTACATACAAATGTTCATAACAGCATTATTCATTATAGCCAAAAAGGATAAACAACCACTTTGTTGGGTCCATCAAACAATAAATGAATAAATAAAATGTTTTAGATTCATGCAATGCAGTATTATTCAATCATAAAAAGGAATGGAGTACTGATTCATGCTACAACATGAAGAATCTTAAAAAGATCATGCTAAAGTAAAAGAAGTCAGACACAAAAGGCCACATATTGTATGCTTCCATTTGTATGATTCCATTTATATGAAATGACAGGGATAGGCAAATCCATAGCAACAAAAAGTAGATTAATGGTTGTCTAGGGCTAGGGGAGGTCGGTGGCGGGGGAAGGAGAAGGGAAATGATTGTTAATGTACATGAAGTTTCTTTGGGATTGCTGAAAACATTCTAAAATTGCTTGTGGTGATGTTTCCACAACTCTGTGAATATACTAAAAAAATACTGAATTATATAATTTAAATTGCTGAACTGTACATTATGAATTGTATCACTGAAAGGAAACCATCAACAAAACAAAAGGACAACCTACTGAATGGGAGAAAATATCTGCAAATGATATGACCGATAAGAAACTAATATCCAACATATATAAACAGCTCACACAACTCAACATCAAAAAAAAACCAAACAATCTGATTTTAAAAATGGGCAGAGGAACTCAATAGACATTTTTCCAAAGAGGAAATGCAGATGGCCAACAGGCACACGAAAAGATGCCCAACATCCAAGTAATCAGGGAAATGCAAATCAAAACCACAATGAGATATCACCTCACACCTGTCAGAATGGCTATCATCAAAAAGAACACAAATAACAAATGTTGGCAAGGATGTGGAGAAAAGGGAACCCTACTACACTGCAGGTGGAATGTAAATTGGTACAGCTACTCTCAGAAAACTAAAAATAGAACTACCACATGACCCAGCAATTCCACTCCTGGGTATATTTCCGGAAAACAGAAACAACCCACTACTTCAAAAAGATACATGCACCTCAATGTTCATAGCAGCATTATTTTCAATTGCCAAGATATGGAAGCAACCTAAGTGTCCATCAACAGATGAATGGATAAAGAAGATGTGGTATATATACTCAATAGAACAGTACTCAGCCATATAAGTGAATGAAATTTTGCCATTTGCAGAAACATGGATGGACCTGGAGGGCATTATGCTAAGTGAAATAAATCAAACAGAGTAAGACAAATACTGTATGATATCTTTCATATGTGGAATCTAAAAAATACAACAATCTAGTGACTATAGCAAAACGAGGCAGACTCACAGATATAGAGAACAAACTAGTTGTTACCAGTGGGGACAGGGGAGAGGCAACATAGGGGTGGGGAAGCTGGCGGCACAAACTACTGGGTGTAAGACAGGCTCAAGGATGTACTGCACAGCACAGGGAATAGCCAATATTTTCTAATGACTGTAAATGGAAAGCAACCTTTAAAAGTTGTACTAAAAATAAAAAATAAAATAAAATGAAAAAACTTTAAATTCCATTGCCCCCCCCCAAAAAAGTAAATTCACATTGTGATTCAATAGTAATATCCACAAACCATCTAAAACATCTTGCTCATCACCACCACCAAGGAACACATAGTCACACAAACATTATATTAGGCCTGCAAGCGTTGGAATTTCAGTTGAGAAACTGCAGTGAGTTACAAACTAGAAGTTCTTAGAACAAATAAAGTCTTTAGCTTTTCTCACCAGAGTCAAGGGTGTAATTCATCTCCCTAAACCTCAGTTTCCCCGTAAGAGGAAAATAAAAGTCTTAAGGTCATATATATATTTTTATACAAGCTTATCATTTGTACATTCCTTCAACCAATATTTATACTGCCTCTATTATGGGCCAGGCACTGTACTAGACCATGAGTACACAGAGGTGAAATACTCAGAGCTGGTCTCTGTCCTTATGAAGTTGATGTTCTACAGAGGAAAACTCTCTATAGATATAGCGGATTATAACACTTTATAAAAGGATGACAGAGTATTAAGTGCTATGAAGAAAAATACATCAGATTAACGGGATAGAGAGCAAGTGACAGATGGCAGGGAGGGGTGCTGTGTAATAGAGGATTCTCAGAGGAGTCCTTTCTGAGAAGGCTGAGTCTCAAGAGAGTCCTAGATGAATTAAGGGGACAAGCCATGCAAAGCCCTGGTGGGGAGCTGGCTGGGGGATTCGGTGTATTCAAGGACTGGGAAGAAGGGTGGTGACTAGAGCGGAATAAGCATCAAGGAGAAAGGCCAGTGACAAGGGCATTTGGGGCCTAAATGCTCGTAATGTCTTGGATTTTACTTTCTGTGTGAAGGGAAGCCATGAGAAGGTTCTGAGGAGGGAAGGAGTTAGGATTTTAGAAGACCCCCTGCCTGCAGTGTGAATGCACTGTAAGAGGTAAGAATGAAATCTGGGAGCCCAGGAAGAAGCCTCTGGCAGCAAGGCAGTGAAAGTTGGTCGCAAAGGGGACAGCCAGAGTGGCGAAAGAGAGATGGGTTTTGAAGGTAGAGCTGATCAAAACTTGCCAAGAGTTGGATGGCGTGTATGAGAAAAAGGAACAAACAAGGAAGATTTCTAGGTTTCTGGCCTAAACAAGGAAACAGATGTCAGATATAATTGTTTAGAACAGGGTCTGGCACTGAGAAAGTACTCAAAAAATATTAACCTCATCAATCTCGTTATAACCAACATCATTAGTACAACTTCCATCATCCCCTCCGCCATGATCATGAACACTACTACCATCACTACCATCACCACCATCAAGAGCAGGGGGTACACGGCAGGAAGAGCAGAGGAGACCACACAAGAACAAGCCCAGGTCAAAGAAACCTGCATCCAACTCAAGACGCCCTTTCTGGACACAGGAAACATTTACCTGTCCTGGGATGTTAACCAAGTTGTAGGGTCTAATGCATTCCTACCACTCTCTCCCCATCCCATCCCATCCACGTATTTATATAAGCTTCTTTTCACGTTACAGCTTCTTCGGGACTCCTGCCTTTACTCTCAGGCTTTCGCCTGGCCCCGTCCTGGTCCAGCCTTTCTGTGGAGCACGCCTCCCCTCCCCCCATGCCAAATGGCCTGATGTGTCTTCCAAAACTCCTGACATGTGCATATGGGACATTCACTTCTCAAATTAGTATTTCAGTGTCTACAAAATGCAGCAATGTGCTCAACACCAGCACTGACCTGCAGCTGGTCCATTCTATAAATGGAATCTCAAAAAAAAAAAAAAAAAAAGCATTAATTGCATTTGCAAATTGCTAACCCCTAAGTAACCTTATGCCCAAAATACATCCAAGACTCTTGGTCTTCAGTGCCACTTAGCTTTCTATCAGCTGACTTTTGAGAGAACACCTCTCTAGGGTCAAGGAAAAGCATCTCCACTTAGGTACATATCAGCACGAAGGTCAGTAAACACATGGGACAACCAGTTCAAGGAGAGAGAAGCAGGCACAAGAAGCCTCCTCATCCCGTGGGTGAGCCCTGATGGTACCCAAAGGTGTAATGCGAGATACAACTATTTCCATTCTAGCAAACCCAAAATGTATGCTAAACAGATTGTCAGCTCTTGGAAACTCATGGTTTAGCATTTCCTCTCCAAACACTGCAATGTTACATAACGTGATTGATCTCAGAATCCGAACATAAAATCCTAGAACAGGAGAATTCCAGAGCTGGGGTCCACTCTTCTACTTGCAGACAAGAAAGAGTATGTCTACCTCATGGGAGGCGAGGTTAGGAGCATCCTTCTTTGAACTTCACTTGAAAAACACTAATGTGTCACTGCTAAACGCTCATGACCGTTTCCAAAGTAGAATACGAGCCGGCAGACGCTATTTCATCAGGTCTCTGGCCAATCCCAACTGCTTTCTTTCCCGTGTGAGCTGGTCAGTGCACTAAAACCAGTTTGCTAAAGAGAGCAAATCCTTTCATCCAGGACCAAATCCATGGCAGTATTTTGGGGACCTGTGTGAGCGTGGGGAGGAAAGAGAAATGATGACTTTTATCCAGTGAACAAAACTCCTTGTAATTAGGTTGGTGGTTTCTATGGGAACGAGGAGCTGACTCTTTTATTTGAAATAAAAAATAGCAACACTCCAGCTGTCCTTGCCGTCCGGACGCTCCAAAGCAAATTAGAGTTTTGATTTCACATTCGCAATGACTGCTGAGGACTTTAAACCGTGTATTTTACTTGCTGTCAAGTTCTGGTGAGACACTGAGTCCCATTCCCCTGAGAAAACAGGTGTGAAAAACAAAAGCAAAAAAACCACCAAAGCAAAATTACATTCTCCCTCTGCAACTGACATGCTTTTGTTTCCTTCTTCCCAACTGTCCTAAGAAACCATCAAACCGGTTCCTTGAGGAGAACTGTTGTTGATGGTTCTTCTTGAAAAACCACTGGAGATCTCCAAAAGATATTTCCACATTTATAATAACAGCAACCACTATTATTGGGGACTTTATTAGGTGCCAAGCACTGTGCCAAGGATTTTCCCTACAACATCTCATAAAATGCTCATAGCAACCCTATGAGACCAGTCTTGTCATCATGTCCATTTTAGTGATAAGGAGGTTTAAGAGGTTAACCACCGTGCTCATCGCCAACAAGAGCGAAAAGTCGATCCCTATGGAAAAAGCCTATGCATCCTTAGACTATTCTGCCTTTACTACCATTTTATAACCTACATCAGGAAACATCATTCACCAGGTGGAGACACTGTTCAAAATATCCCACAGAGGACTGTCAACCTTAGAGGACTTGCTGGCTCGTCTCTGGGAAGGACCTTCTCCCTCCCTCCCACCATTCCATATGGTGCCAGCCTGCCTGGGAATAAAGGAAATCATGATTTCTTCTTTTTTTATTTTATTTATTAAAAAAAAATTTTTTGGAGTATAGTTGATTCACAATCTTGTCAGTTTCAGATGTACAGCAAAGTGAATCAGTTATACATATACATATATCCACTCTTTTTTAGATTCTTTTCCCACATACATTACAGAGTATTGAGCAGAGTTCACTGTGCTATACAGCAGGTTCTTATTAGTTAGCTATTTTACATATACTAGTGTGTATATGTCATGCCCAATCTCTCAATTTATCCCCTTTCCTCCCTGGTATTAGGAGGACCAGCCCGTAGTCTACACACGACAGTTAGGAAGGCTGAGAGGATGCTGACAGTCACATCACGAGAGGGTTAGGAGTGTAAAGGAGGGTGTGCACTGGGTTCTGGGGGAACCAGGAAGAAAAGAGAGGTATCCACTGAGGCCGAGAGGCTGGGAAGGCCTCTGAGAGAAGGTAACACTTGAATTGTCTTAAAGAGAAAGTGGATAGAGAGAGCCTTTGGGGCAGAGAAAATAACTGCATGGAAAATTCAAGGTCAGAGAGGAAATGGCCCCTGAATTCACGGAGTCTTGGCAGCAGGGCACGATGGGGTTGGGGCAGGAAGTACCAGCAAGGCCCATGACGTGAAGGCGCTTGCCTGTCTCGGGAGGCTGAGGTCAGTCACTGGAAGAGGAAAAGAGGGAATGACCCATCTTGGCAGCTGTGTGCCTCCCCCCCCTTCATGATATTCTAGAAAACTGAATTAGTCTGAAGTTCCTTTTGGTTGTACACAGCTCTGGGGACGGAACCACATGGACCATGGAATTATAATCATTACCTTTGGTTACCTGTGTTTACATGACTGCCTCTACCAAGAAACCACAGATTCCCCTACAACAGGAATTTTATTCATTTTTATCTTTACACTGAGTCTAGTAAAGGACGTAGCCATACAGCAAAAATTTAGCAGATGCTGACTGAAGAGAAATGGCCAGCAAACATCTGTTCCTTGAAATATACAAATATTAATATTAATTACTATATTAATCACTATGTATCAGCCGTCACTACGTACCAGCTGCTGTGCAAAGCACTTCACGTGCATCATCTCATTTAATCACCACACTGGCTCTGGGCGGAGGAACTATATTAGCCTCATTTTATAAACACAGGAAGTGAGGCCTAGAGGGGCAGGTGACTTGCTAGTCAATGGCAGGGTCAGATTTAGAGCCACGGTGCACCATCGCACAGCCCTCCTGCAGCAGGCTGTGGGATAAAAACCGATTTGACCGATTACTGCAATGACAGACATTCACTGATGTAAGAGTGCTGGGCACACAGTAGGTGCACCAAGAAATTCTATCTACTGGAGCAGATTAAACAGATTAAACACCTGCTGTGGGCAGCGTGCTGGGATATTTTCAAAGATCAATACGGAGCGTTCTTTGCCCTGAAGAGCTCCCAGCCTGCTGATGACTTGGGAACTCCTGCAACCATGACTTCGGAAGTTGGGGGAGGGCTGTGGTTTCTGTAGCGAGAGTCAATCTCATTTCGAAAGAGAAAAACTGATTCCTTTGGAGGTTTTTATAGCGGCACTTGGAGTTATTTTGCCAACTTCACACATCTTTTCCTCTTTTCAGCAATAAACTGACCTTGAATTAGCTTTGGGGTGCCATGTCCTTCTTCCCTCTCTGCTCAAGCAGTTTGGGTGAGGCTGACCTTACCCCCTGATGCTGGGTATGTGACCCAGATCCGGCAAATCCGGGCATTTCATCTGCATGGCCACAGTTCCAGGGGAGGTACACATTCCAACCACAGCCAATCCCAAGAATTTTTTCCTGGAGCTCCCCAGAGAGCCAGGGTCTTGGGGGAGTGGGGCAGTATGAGAAGTGGTTTAACGATGGACTACCATCTGATCCGCAAGGGTGGAGACCGTCGGACGGTAGAGCCAAGTGACAGAGAGACTCGTGTCCTAATAATATTGTTTGAGACTCTACATGCAGCCTTGCCTGGGTATTTCCATGGGCTCAACTTAACAAGTTCTCGGTTTTGTGTATAAACAAAGTGACTGGTCTCTGTCACTTGCAACCCAGAGTCCAGACCAATACAGTTCCACTCTAAGGAAGAGATGGAGAATGGGGAATAGCTACATGTGTTGGATGAAGAGAAGTGGAGGAAAACAGGGAGGGAAAGGTTATGCTCAACTCCTCATGTGGGTTCTTTTTATTTGTTGCATCAAGGCACATTCTACAGCATGGCATTAAAACCCCCATTTGAGACCTCCGTATGCAGCGCTTACTTAATTGCTGCTTCTGTGTACTCCAGATTCACATCCTAGGTGACCAGGAGGACTTCGTGCAGCTTGAAAGGAAGATGAACAGGACAGAAATTCATTCATTAATAAATTGAATATTAAATGGAGCACCATCATCTCTGCACGGCACTGAAGATGACATTTGCTGAAAAATTATCTCCTTTACTTCAAAGGGGACTTCAGATATCTTTCAAGTTCATTTTCACTGATCCATAAGGCACTTAAGACAATAAGGGCACTTCCTGCCGTCTATGCACTAGAAGGATTTTTTTTTTTTTGGATTGCTAAGAGTGGTCAATATCTATTTGGAAGTAAAGTATGTGAAAAGGAAGTGTGTGAAAAGGAAGGAGAAAGGGAAACTGATTGGATGACTGAGGAATGCTTTCTGGAAAGAGCAAAGATATCCTTAAGACAGAGTGGGAGAGAGATGATGTTAATACCCAAGTTAGAATGGAGAGGTGGGGCTGAGGGGGGTTGTTAGAAATAATACAACTGATGTGCTTGGTCCAGAGGAGCTAAATCAGATATCCCAGGGATCAGCCCCCAGGAATGTGCATCCTCTCCGGGTCACCAGGTGGTTCTTCTGCAAACTAAAGTCTCAGGGCCATGACCCGAGACCCTAGGGCCCAGAGAACCATTCTGCAGCCCGACTTTGAGGAAGAGGCAGCAGAGCTCTGAACCTGGCAAACACAGGCAGTCCTATCAATATTCGAACGCTGAAATGAACAACTAAGCCCTATTTAGAGTCCAATGAAGTCATCTCGAGGCAGCTGCTCTGAAAGACAGGCCCCGCTGTTTACAAACCTCTTGGAATATAAACTAATGCTACAGCCTAAAGAATTTACATGCCTGCAGAAACGGCAGAGACAAAGGTAAAAAAATTCCTTAATGAAGTAATGACCTACAGGCTAAAAGTCTCAAGCTCCTAAAATCTTCTCTTTCTTTCTTTCTTTCTTGGCGAATTTTACTTGTTCCAGCAACAGTAAACAAACGAATTAACACAAACACACGAACCGCTTGCCTCAAAATGCAACAGCTGAGAGGCAGTATTTTATAGCAGCACTGTGCAACAGAAATAACTTCCAGTCACATATGTGATTTAAAATTTTCTACTAGCCACGTTAAAAAATAAAAACAAGAGAAATTAATTTTAACAATATATTTTATTTAAACTAGCAGATCCAGAATATCATTGTCATGAGTAATCAATATAAAAATTATTAATGGGATCGTTTACTTCTGTTAATCACACTGAGTCTTCAAATTCCCACGTGACTTTGCACGGAGAGCACATCTCAATTAAAATGAATCACATTTCAAGTGGCCAGTAACCATATGTGGTGAGCACTTGACCACACTGGTCCACACGGGTCTGTGGAATGGGGATGGTAAAATTTCAAGTCAAGATCTAACTTTCCACAGGACTTCCCTGGTGGTCCAGTGGGTAGGACTCCGCACTCCCAAGCAGGGGGCCTGGGTTCGATCCCTGGTCGGGGAACTAGATCCCGTATGCATGCTGCAATTAAGAGTCCGAATGCCGCAGCTAACAAGTCCACATGCTGCAACTAAAAAAGGATCCTGCATGCTACAATGAAGATCCTGCCTGCCGCAGCTAAGACCGTTGCAGCCAAAATAAATAAATAAATAAATAAATAAATAAATAAATAAATAAATAAATAAGTAAGTAAGTAAAAATAAATCTTAAAAAAAAAACCCAAAACCTAGAGTTCTTAACAAGAATTCTGAGATGAATGTATTTGAGGAAAAAGAAAATGAAAGTGATGAAACTACGTAGCAACATCACTGAAGAACCAACTAGTACTCACACAGATATTTTCTATATTACATTTTTTTAAAAGGCTATAAAAATCATGTCCATCGTAAGTGGAAAGAAACTAGACTAACACCCATGTCCCTCTTTCCACGGATTAACAGAATCAAAGTCTTCCACACACTTTCCTCATATCTTATATTTCAGGTTCCACTTGAATCTGATGCATTATCTCCTGGGCAGAAGTCAAGTCGTCTTGGAAATGGAAATGGAAATGGAAATGGAAAACTTCAAGTCACTGAACAGGTAAAAGAGAATCAAGGCTCATGGAACAGGGTGAAAAATGTTCTGTCCCTCAAACACAGAAGATCAGAAGAGAATCAGAGCCTGACATGCTGGGGCTAGAATCCTGCCTTAGCCTTTTGTGGCTAAGTGATGATCTCAGGCAAGTCACTTAATTTCTTAGAGCCTCAGTTTCCTCACTTCTAGAATCAGGACAAACACTGTACCTACTTCAGGCCAATTTCATGAGTTACTGCTTGAAAACATTTCCAATGATGCATGGGGGTTCACGGGCATGACATCCACATGCCATGAGGCACAGGGTAAGTACTTAATACAGGGTAAATGACATTATCAACATTTCATTAAAAGCGCTCATGGAGAACTTATTACCAGGGCCGGGACCGAGTGAGGCACTCCCTTCGATGCAAAATTTAAGAGGGTACCACAAAACTCAGCGATGCAGAAAAATTCTGTTTCAGTGCAACGTTTGTAAGAATCACATTTAACGCAAAACAGTGAACAAGGAACAAAGCACCTACATTTTATTGGGTTGGCCAAAAAGTTCGTTCGGGTTTTCCTGACTAAAATAAAAACAAGGTCAGTGGCACTGATTTTTTTCCCCCCTTTTGTCTCAGGCTCCAGCATGGCTCTGCACAGCACTGTTAATGTCCAGTCTTTATTGATAATTAGTTGAATTTATCCCAAATTTTGATATTTTGTTCATGGGCCAGGAGGGTGGAGGGAGATCCCCAACGCTGGGTCCTTGAACTCAGGGGCGAGCCCTTGGTCACCTAGTGCCTCATGTCACCATGGGGCATGACAAGGAGAGCAGAGTCCCAGGACAAGAGTCTACAGAACTGAATCTAGGGTCCAGCTGCCTGGAAACAATCAATGTTGTATATTTCACATGCTAAGGACCTTCCTGAAGGCGCATCCATCCATCAACCTCCAAACAGAGTGAGAGGCACCAGGCAAAGGCTTGAGGGAGCACTCGAGCCTACCTTGTCATGAGGAATTTTATTTTTTTCCCTCTTCCCTGGAGGCCTCTTTACACAATAGGCTTGTCTGAAGAGACCTGCCTTCCCTTCCCTTTTCCTTTTTAACAACAGCAGAGATCAGATGCGGCAGAACCTGAATCGCCTCCAGACAGAGACGATTTAAATGGCAAATAAATACAGTATGTGGGAGTAATCAAAGTCAGCAAGATGCAAGCCCCACTTCGAGCCCAGATTATTTTAAAGCATGAGCAGAACTGTCAATGAACTGTACAAGAAAGATGGGTGCAAAAAGCAAAGACAAAACCCCACCACCAGCCTGGCATCGTGACGATGCAGAGGTATTTTACGTTCATTCTCACCGGAGCTGAATCTTTGACCCACAAGGAGGCCTTGCCTCCACGGCCCTCAACTCGGTCTTAAGTTTCAGCAACGTAACTTTGCTCCACTCATGCTTCAGAGACTGAATGTCAACAGAAAGCTGCTAAATAAATACATAAATGTATTCTTTCCACAGATCTGGGCCTTTTACAGTTCATTTCAGAAGGCTCAACTGCATTTTCCCTTTCAGCGCTGGGAAAATGTCTTTTTCCTACTGGCTCTACATCTGATACTTCAAAGGAAAATAAAGGCAAATCCACACAACATCCAAGGATGTGTTTCAGCAATATGGTTGCCTCACTCTGTCTGCCGTCTAATTTGGTCCAGGCTCTTTTGGCCTACGGAATTCTGGGAGGTGTGACGTTTTCTCCGTTGACTATACAAACGGTCCTCGGTCTAATTACTGCTCGCTAGTGGTTTCCCATGTAGGCTTAAGTGTCACCAGGAGCCCTACCTCCGAAGAACAAAACCACAGTTTGTGAGGACTCCAGCTCAGAATCTAGCTCTTGATCCACGTAAGGTGACCAGCTTCCATCTGCGGCCTTTCAATGAAGGCAGTACAAGCTCATCAGGACCCGATCATCTCAATCATCTTTGAAAAACGCTCTTTTCAACTTCCCAAGCATGAAGAAAAACAATTGATTTCAATAGTTTAGATTATTTAACTCTTAGGCAATGAAAGAAAACTCAAATTCCCTCTTGTACGGGGCCACTATTAAAGAATGACATATTAACACTTTTCTGTATGAAATGCCCTTCATATCAGTTTAGTGTCCAGAATGAAATGCTTTAATTTTCATTTAAATATTCACAATAACATATCATTGTAACATAGTACAAGAGACACACACATTCCAAGCTATAGAGGAAAAACTTTGGCAGAGAGAAGTGAAATTTTACCCCGAATTATGAAGAGTCGGCAGTGCAACTAAATAGGGCACCTAGATCGTTTTCCTTCTAGGCATACATTCCACACTTTCATCCATGCTTCTCGGAAGGGGCTTCATATATATTTTTTGAGAAGTTAATAGAGGGAAGGGGAGGGGAAGGGGAAGAGTGGATCTATGGCCAAGTAGGTTTAGCAAAATGTACTAGACCCCCCTCTAGAAACTATGTGACACGTTACTATATTAAAAGTTCTAAGTCTTGCAATAAAAAAGTAAAACAAATTGATAAATTCTGACATAGTGTAATTCGAGACTGTCCGAGTAGTGGAAGCCTTTCCACTTTCACATTTATGCCATCTCTGTCACATCCCAATTGGAATTTTCCCACGGAGGTGATCTCAAACAGGCTCCTACACATGCATCGTGTAAAAAGAAAACCATCTATAGCAAGCCCCCTTTCCCAATGGAACAATTACTTCTTCTAACTTTTGAGTCTCTAAGCCTCAGTTTCCTCAACAGGAAAATGAGGATAATAAATTTCATTCTCCTCAGGATGCTCTGAGGATTAGAGGGGATAATCCAATCAAAACACTTGGCATGTTAAATGGCAGACAGTTGGTCCTCAGTAAAAAGTAGCTGCTGGTCACAGGGAACTCTACTCAATATTCTGTAATGGCCTATATGGGAAAAGAATCTAAAAAAGAGTGGATATATGTATATGTATACCTGATTCGTTTTTCTGTACACCTGAAACTAACACAACATTGTAAATTAACTACTGTCCAATAAAAAAAAATTTTTTTAATTATCTGCTGTTGCTGCTACTATTACTGCCAAGATATTCTGAACTCTCACCCAGCTTCATCATAACAACAAAAGCATGTGCCTGGCTGGATGTACACTGTGCTTTGAGCTGTCCCCAGAGATCCAGCCAAGCATAGGACTGGCCCCTGTCTGTCTACCTTCCCTTCCCTATCAGTCTATCCTCCCTTCTCCACCCTGAGTTGCATCTCCTTTCCTATCCAACACCATTTCCTGTGTACAAACCCCCCAGTGACCCCTATTTCCCTCTGGTCCTCCAAAGCCTTCTGTAGGGACTTTGGAAAAGAGAGCTCAAGACACGGCTTAGAACCACATGAGAACAGGAGGCAAAGATCCAGAATGAGCCTCTCCCAGTTTCAAAAGAGGAACAAATTGAGGGATATTATATTTCAAAGGCAGCACTCTCCATTCTGCTCACCAACACTTTCCTTTTTACTGAGGCTTTGATTTGTGACTAAATAATTATCTGTTTAAAAACTCTTCCTGGGCAGAGTTTCAACCCTACAAGACAATAAAGATCTGATTTGACTAAAATTACCAAGTCTAAAGGCACAAATTTCTCTTCCTCCGTAAAGCAGTTGAAAATTAGGTGTTTTCACCTAAAGCCATGAACAAAGATGACTGAATGACTTACAACTCAACAAGTGTTTGCTAAACAGTCCATTTTGCTGTTCTGTTGTCTCAGACACATTTTTCTTTCAAATGCTAATACCTCTTTAGGGGTTCTGATTGGGATAAATACCCCTTTTCATGTTCTTATTTGGGTTGTTGATGATTATCAAATGGATTCAAAGGCATCCATTTCCACCATGTTGTACTCAAAAGCCATCTTAAAATAAACCAGTGAACAGAAATCAAACACATTTATACATGTATAGCATCCTTTGTGCAAACACAGAGCACTGTGCAAAAACATTCTTACCAAGTTGGAGGTAACAAGAACAGATATCAAAGCAATAATAATATTAGACACACAAAAGCCAGCAGACATCTGAGGCTGCCAGGTTCTCAAGACCAAAAAGTAACTTTGCCAAAGAAAACCAAAGGAAAATCTCAAAAGGTAGCAATTCGTAAAACGAGGATGTCAATCAACTTCAGTAAGCTCTGTGCACGGATTTCCATGACCACAGAAGGCTACTATGTCAGACAAATGTTAGAGGCTGGTCTTGAAACCACAGAAACAAAAATACTAAGCCTCAGGGCTGGGAGGAGATTCCCAGAGAGCCAGCCCAATGTAAGTGATCTGGTTCAAAGGAGGGTGGAACCACCTTTAAAAAGATACCACATGAGCTTGTAGTTGTATAAAAGGAGAAAGAGCATAACTGGTACTTCATGGAGGGAAAAAAAAAACACTTTATGTTTGGGCTTCAAAACTTATTACATCCGGGCTTCCCTGGTGGCGCAGTGGTTGAGAGTCCGCCTGCCGATGCAGGGGACACGGGTTCGTGCCCCGGGCAGGGAAGATCCCGCATGCCGTGGAGCGGCTGGGCCCGTGAGCCATGGCCGCTGAGCCTGCGCTCCACAACGGGAGAGGCCACAACAGTGAGAGGCCCGCGTACCGCAAAAAAAAAACCAAAAAAATCCCAACTTATTACATCCTCATTAAATGTGTTTATAAGGTTTGCCTTGGGGTAAATGGATATACTTCTTCTAAAAGCAGTTAGGTCCAACCTGTGTGCCACTAACAGTGCTTAATGAGGACACATAACTAACCTGGAGAAAATGGCAAGGTACATGGGGGGAGGGGAGCCTTGGCACAGGGCTTAGACTTTGGTGACCTGGGCAGTCTTCTCCTGCCTGGAAAAGGAGGGTCACAAGGAATGACACATAAGGCTGCCTCTGGGTAGTAAGCACAAACCACCAAACCTATTGTTAAAATATTGAAATACTTGGCAAATAGCCACTTCTCCAGCAACTTCCCTGAGGCAGCCCAACCAACAACAAAGGGTTAATTCACAGCACCAGAGCGTGGGGGGGGGGGGCGTGGACCCAAAGGCCCATTTCCTATGTTATGGCCAGCACTGGTTGTGAAGTCTGGCTATCTGTGCCACAGCATTTATTAAATATTGTGAATATCTCTTCTGTTTACATGACATTTCTCTACTTTATTCTAAGTGTGACAAGAAGTTAAACCCATCATCTGGGTCCTAAAGGGGTAAATACTGGTTTACAAGATCCCAGGTAAATGAGATAAAGGTCTACTCCTTCTAGAGCAAGATGGAAGGGGAAGTCCCTGCCCAGGCTTCTGCTGCCTGATGCTTTGAAGCCAGAGGTGTTTCTACACCCTGGTAGGTCTACAAATGTTAGCTTTTAAAGGGCAAGAATTGCATCTTATTCCTCACTGTGCTTCTAGCCCAGTCCCTGGCCCAGTGGAGCTGCTGGGTCTAAGCTACAGGAAATAGTTCAGGGGTGCTACCCGTCAGGCTTAAAGAAAGGCAAGGATTACGTTGAGTCCTAAGCTACATGTTCATTGATTATTTTTATTAAGAAGGCTTTTCTACTTTAAATTTGACTCTGCAATGTGCTTACAAAAAACACTGTTAATGTTTCTGTTTGGCTAATCACATCGTGGTTCTCCAGCAAGGACATGATCGCTGTAACTCTCCACTACCACCCTCCCACCAGGACATCCAGCAATGGGTGGGGGCATTTCTGGCACTAGGTGCATTTAGTAGGTGAAGGACAAGGATGCTGTATGTGTAATTCAGTCCTATATCATGAAGAATCGACCCCACCCAAGATGCCTAGAGCTCCCAAGTGGAGAAACACAGATTCACTAGTGAACCTTATTTTTCTAGAAAGTGGCTATTTGAAGTGACACTGTCCCCAATTCCCTCACTCTGTTACCTGTATCTGTACATCTCCTCCATGTGATCACCGTCCTGGTGTTGCCAGTCTCTAAATTGCAGTCCTCATGGACAAGCATTGATAAGTCACCTCCTAATCATCTGTCCTGCAAATCCCTGCCTGTCAAGATGGCGTCCAGGAGTGATCATCAAAATATTGAGTCACCAGTACGAGCCAATCGGACTAGAAGTTGGCACGAATTAAGGGGCTAGGCCCTTCTTTTGAGTGCTGGGTATCAGCTCTGTGGATGTCACCACTTGGTGAAAGGCAAGACGTGAAGTGTGGAGCTACCTGACAGTCGTAGGTGAGGGCTCAGGGAAATAACACTCTCAAAGGAGATTGCTATAAGGCTTTCACATGGTACATGATGGCAACCATGGGAAGACCCCTCAGCTAAAGAGTGAGGTTGCTGGGCCATACAGTAATGCTGCATCACTTAGAACTTTTGGGTCTAACCTGGTTTATCATTAGGGTCCGAGGGAGGGTGAAAAGAGTCCTTTGTACTTCAATGGCAGAAGGAATAACAACTGAATGATGGTAGTCACCATCATTTACTGAGAACCCATAGCATATTATTACTTTAAGTGACCTTTTCATGAACCTTCTGAAGTAGGAATTATCTTCCCATTTTACGGATGAGAAAATCAAGACCCACGGAAAGACAAATACCATATGATATCAATTATATGTGGAATCTAAAATATGTCACAAATGAACTTATCCATGAAACAGACACCGACTCACAGACATAGAGAACAGACTTGTGGTTGCCAAGGCGGAGGGGGAGTGGGGGAGGGATGGATTGGGAGTTTGAGATTAGCAGATGGAAACTATTATATACAGAATGGATAAACGACAAGATCCTACTGTATAGCACAGGGAAGTATAGTCAATATCTTGTGATAAACCATAATGGACTAGAATAAGAAAAGAATGTGTATATATATGTATAACTTAATCACTTTACTGTACAGCAGAAATTAACACATTATAAATCAACTATACTTCAATAAAATAAATTAAAAAAAAAGAAAATCAAGACCCAGAAAGCAACACACCTTTCCTAAAACTACACTATAAATAAGCAGCAGCATCTGAAATTAGAAGCCAGATGTGTTCAAATCTAAAGTTTATGACCTTTTTTTTTTTTTTTTTGGCGGTAGGCGGGCCTCTCACTGTTGTGGCCTCTCCCGTTGCGGAGCACAGGCTCCAGACGCGCAGGCTCAGTGGCCATGGCTCACGGGCCCAGCCGCTCCGCGGCATGTGGGGTCTTCCCGGACCGGGGCAGGAACCCGTGTCCCCTGCATCGGCAGGCGGACTCTCAACCACTGCGCCACCAGGGAAACCCTATGACCTTTTATGAATAGTGAAAAGACATGGAAGAAACAAAGGTAGGACCAGGAAGAGAAAGCAGGCGAAGGAGCTGAGGATGTCCTCTGCAACACAATTTATATCTTCCAAATATAGGAGTAAAATGTTAACAGGTCCAAGAAATAAAGTAAGGCTTTCTCCTCTATATTCATTCCCAACTAAATTCCGACCTTTTTCTGTGCAAAGCCCAAAGGAAGGGACACTTTCCTCGCCAACCTCTTCCTGAACCACACACCCAGACAGATCTGTACCTTCTCAGAATTCCTTAAAGACCCAAAGTCTCTGTCACATAAACGATCACTGTCAACATCTCACCCATCCTTCAAAAGCCGCCTTCTCCTTAGAGCCCCTCCTTAGATCTTCTCTGCTCTGCCCATGCTGTGCCTTTGTACGGCCCTCAGCCCTTCCCAGCGGCAGCGGTACTCGGGTTAGTTAGCTGTGTCCTTGCCTTGAGTTCCACAGGGACTGCGACTTTCTCATAAACTCTCCATTCAAGTATTTTCATACAGATTCTCTCTCGGAGACTTATGTCTGCATGTATAACTTACACTATTAAAGTCTAAATTTCAGCATCAGCATTACCATCACTCACAGACTACTAGCCGTGGACAGTATGCCAGGCGGCAATGCTAAATCCTTTAGGTCTAATCGAATAATTCTCATCCCGAAGCAGGTTTTTTTTTTTTAATTGCCCCCTACACATGTGAAAACTGAAGCCTCCCTCAAAAGATAACATAACTTATCCAGTATCATACATGCCTTCTCTTCTTGCAGTCTCTGAAGTATAGACGTCCATCAAGGAAAAACCTCAGCACCTTGTAAACACTTAATGGTACACCATTCATTCATTCATTCAATCATTTATTCATTCACTGCTGGGGTCCTACGACATGCCAGACAGTTCATAAACAAAAAGAATAGGGCCCACTTGCTGCCCTCAGAAGAATCACAGGCTAGAGGGAGAACCCCTTTTCCCTCCCAGACAGGCCCCCAGGATATAACGAGGGAAGTGCAATCATGGTGGAATGCCTGGGTTCCTCCACAGCTCAGGGAAGACGCATCAGAGGCAGGTGGATCCTGGTGGTCTTGGGGTCCGCCCCTGCCAGAGTCCCCGGCAATGGGGCCCCAGGAGCATCACCCCCACCAGCCACCATGACTTCTGAGGTCTCACACAGTGGTGATCTGAGGACTGGGGTCTCACTATTCTGAGTACTTATCAGCAGAATGTGGCAAGGAAACAAAGTCCCCTTCCCTCCCCCTTCCTCATTTGTACAGATGATTGTTCGTGGCACTTACAAGCAGCTTCAAATGAGTACACACGTGTTATTTCCCAACAGACGTTAAATAACGACATCCTGCCATGAGCTGAAAATCTGGTTGGCACTCCTGAGGACGTGTCAGCTTGCAGCGACATTCTCTTTCTAACATCCAGTCTATTTGGAACATAAAAATTTAAAAAGACAAAAATCCCCACATTTTCCTCATGGAAAAATCGACCACCACAGAAGAGTGTTCCCTCCCTGCCTGGGTGTATCAGTTATCTACTGGCATCTCTTCCCCAGGCGGCTGTGGAAGCCAACCTAAACTGGGCTCCCTGGTGCATCTCGGGGGGTGGCTGATGTAGGACGAGTGTGTCTGGTCTACCCCACTCTACTTGATGTGCTTCTCATTCGTTTCCGGGACCGGGAGGCTAAGCAGGTGCATCTTTCTCGGGAAGATGACAGAGAAGTGCAAGAGCAGAAACACGCTTGCACTTTAAGCCTCTGTTTGCCCCAGGGTTCCTCACATCCCATTGGCCACAGCAGTCCCACGGCTGAGTGCAGGGTGTGAGGACGACAGCACCACAAATAGCAGGGAGGTAAGATGGAGGGAAGAATTAGAGCCACTGATGTAATCAATGACCACACTGGTCCTGGTCTCTCAGACAGACAGGCGTAACATTTTCTGAGCCCCAAGTGAGAAACACATCCTGCGAAAGAGTGGTCCAAATGGCAAAAGCTGGACATTTTGCAGACATTTTTGATGGTATATTCCAGGTAATTCACAAATCACCTGGGAGACTATTTATAAACTGTTGTGAAAACCAGGAGAGATAGTCACCAACAAACAGAGATACCAAAGCACTCTGAACAAAGGCTGGATGTTTCTGGCAGACCTAGAACCAAGTGTATTATTTACTGCCTAGAACAACAACAGTAATTGCAATAATGGCAAACACTCATTCAGCGATTACTATGTCTTGGACTCTCTGTTAAGCACTTTCTATGAATTATTCTTCTTAATTTTTAAAATAAACCATGCAATAGATATTATGAGGATGTCTATTTTATAGATGTGCAAACTGAGGCCAGCAGTTTCACAACTGGGCTAAGAGTCCACAAAGAGTAAAAGGAAAAGCCAGGACTTGATCCCAGGTCTGTGTGGTCCCACAGAGCACATTTTTTTACCACTACCGTGTACCATCCCTCTCTTTATTCAGGTGAGCCTCGATGGCCTTGTCATATGCCCGATTTATAAATAATCCTCAGAGCTTCTGAAGCTTCTTTTGTTCCTGACAGGAAGACTATTCTGTCTAAAAACGCCTACATTTTACTCAATGCCTGGCTAGTCTAATTTAGTGTTTCTTCCATTTGTATATTAACTAAGACAGTTTCTAGGGAGAACATAGGATAAGACACAATATGCAAGGTCTGATTGGCTACTGCCAATCTCTGAATCTAGACTGTGCAGGGAGGAAATCAATAAAGCTCCAAGGAGCAGAGGGGAAGGGAAGAAAGCCCAGCACTTGGCTTCGTTCCTGTTCTGTAAAGTGAGACTATTCTGTGATTATATTCAAAATACTAAACTTATTCTAAATTGATATAAGAATGCACACCGAAATTCCAAACTGCATTTCCTTTTGTTCTCTCCATAACATATTGTGCATAAAAGTGAACGGCTGGTCAGAAATTGCTAAATAATATAGGCTGTACCATGTACTGTGTTTCAAATGGTTCTACAATTTTCCAAATCATGTGTTGATTTTCAGGTTTGCTGGCACACTCTTTCGTTCGATGCACTCGCCAGAAGTAAACGATGCCTGCATCTGATCCATCGATGACACAGGGAACCACATTAAGGCCTTTCAAGGACATTCTCATGACAGTAATGGTCATGAGGGCCCCTTGTTGGCTCCCAGCACCCTGTTGTAGCCAGAGGGAGGTCCAAATGCTGCTTGTTCACCTTGGCCAGTGAATGGGTGTCAGCTCTTGCCACATACCCTGGACCTAGAGACCTTGAACTTGGCCTCTGCTGACCATGCCACCAGTAGCCACCCCTGCCTCCTTCTCTGAAGCCTGGCCAGTGCTGGAGCAGGTGCCGCAAGGGTCCCACCTTGGTCCATTCAGCTGCCCCCAGAACCTGGCGCCACTCCTGGCCTCCTTCACCACCACACTGGTTTGGTGCCAATGTCAATCAACAGTGTAACCACAGTCCAGCTATACTGGTCCCTAATGACTAAATTGCAGTCTTGAGAAACACTTGGTTTTGCATCCTCTATGGATTCCTGTGATGTTTAAACGAGCTACTGTATGAGAAGATGGCTTCCAAAATGAACAGTATATATTGCTTAAAAAATGCGTTAGGGTACCTTTTCCTCCACTGAATGCACACTTGCTAAAGTAAAGGAAGTACGAATATTAGTCCTTCATCCTCTTGCTTTCTGTTCACTAATTCCAGAAAGCAATCCGTAAGGCATGTAGAAGAAACCAAGAAGGCTGCCTGTCAGCAGATTGCTGTGCTGGGCAGAGCTCAAAGAATTAATACAATGGGGTGAAAACAGCCCTTCCTGGCCAATAGGCATCCTATAACCACCTAAAAATGGCAGCAGTCCCAGCACGGGGGTCTGTGTAATACACCTTCACTGGATGTAGACAGTGCTAAGACCTCCACCCTTGTTCGTGCTGTCCCGGAACAAACGGGGATCTCCACAGCACAACAGTCAGACTGTACCTGGCTAGGCCTTTGAAGTTCATGTGGGTAAAGAGACAGATACAGAATGGTGGCAGGGACTTCCCTGGTGGTCCAGCGGGTAAGACTTCACGCTCTCAACGCAGGGGGCCCAGGTTCGATCCCTGGTCAGGAACTAGGTCCCACATGCACGCCGCAACTAAGAATCTGCAGGCCGCAACTGAGAGTCCGCACGCCGCAAGGAAGATCTGGCGCGGCCAAAATAAATAAATAGTTTTTTTAAAAAAGCATTAAAATAGTGGTAAGTAGTGGTAACTGTATTAGGAACAGACCAATAGGAATATATACAGAGAGGTGGGCGGGGGAGAAGGAAAGGTGGGGGAGGGAGAGAGAGGGAGAGAGGGGGAGAGAGGGGGAGAGGGGGGAAAGAGGGGGGAAAGAGGGGGGAAAGAGGGGGAGAGGGGGAGAGGGGGAGAAGGGGAGAGCAGGAGAGAGATTGATTGATTACAGGCGTAACTCAGGGATACTGCAGGTTCAGTTCCAGACCACTGCAATAAAGCGAATATCACAACAAAGTGAGTGGCAGAGATTTTTTGGTTTCCCAGTGCATAATAAAAGTTATGTTTACACTATCCTGTAGTCTATTAAGTGTGCAACAGCATTATGTCTTAAAAAAATGTATATACCTTAATTTAAAAATATTTAGTTGCTAAGATGCTAACCATCATCTGAGCCCTCCCCCAGTTATACTCTTTTTGCTGGTAGAGGGTTTGAAATATCCAGAGACTTACCAAAATATGACACACACGCATGAAGTGAGCCAATGCTGTTGGAAAAATGGCCCCAACAGAGTTGCTCAACACAGGGTTGCCACAAACCTTCAATTTGTGAAAAATGTAATATCTGAGAAGCACAGTAAAATGAAGTATGCCTACATAAGGAACTGGCTCACATAATTATGGAAGCTGAGAAGTTCAAAATCTACAGGGTGGACCACTGGAGCAGGACCCAGGGAGGGCCCATGTTCCAGTTTGACGGTTGTCAGGCAGAAAGAGCTGAGCTGATGTTGCAGATGCAATCTGAAGGTAGTCAGCTGGAGCATTCTCTCTTACTTAAGGGAGGATTGGTCTTTTTGTTCTCTACAGGCCTTCAGCTGATTAGATAAGGCCCACCCACATTAGGGAGAGCAATCTGCTTTTTTCAAGTCTGATTTAAATGTTAATCTCATCCAAAAACATCCTTGCAGAAACACCCAGAATAATGTTTCACCAACTTTCTGGGCACCCCACGGCCCCCTCCAGTTGACACATGAGATCAACCATCACAAGTTATGTATGCAGTGGAGTTAACCACATTTCATGCACAGTTTAACAGTCACTGATTCTGTATTGGCCTAGAAGTTCTCAGGTTCCATGAGTCAAGAAAAGTCCAGAAGGTTTGAGAATCCTGGATATTTTCCAGAGACAGATTTTTCTAGCACATGGAAAACTCCACTGAAAGGGAGTAGGGGGTTGTGAGAATAAAGAAACGCCACAGGGGGAAACCATGAACAGATAATGAATCATCATCTCAGCTTAGCAGCTCCTGCTGTTTCCTCTGACAAAATAGCATCTTGGCCAGGCAAGGTTATTCGGGAGGGGAGAATTCACTTGTAAAAAGCTGGAACCAGGACTTTTAGCAGTGCTTCTGTACATATGTGTGCACGCATGCCTGTGTGTTAAACTCCGCTAATAGAATATTTATCTAAGGATACATTTTCCCCTTCTCTAATTCCTTCACTGACTTCTCTTCCCTTATAAATCCTCTAAACACTGCAAAGCCTCAAACCTTGGGCAAGCCCTCTGCACTACATCCATTCTCTCCTTAACTGATCTCAATCACAGATTTAAATACCATCAAGATGCTGATAACTGCTGAATTTATTTTTTTCCAGCCCAGACCTTCCCTGCCAGTTTCTTACAGTAAAGCTTAATATATCCACCAATAAAAAGCATCTCACTGGTACCTATAAGTTTTCTCTCTCTTTAAAATGATTCCTTCTAGTCACACGATTTGTAACCGCCCCGCCCCCGCAGAAAACATTATATGAATCACCCCTGCCTTTTATAACGTGCATGGCCCAATTCAGATGCAACCAAGGTATAACCGACTCTTACTTAAGAACCACTTAGTGTGACTTTTTCTCTCTTATCTCCACCCCACCCCTCCTAAGTAGCACCCAGCAGCCAGGGCCTGGTTAGAGGTTAGGTATGAAACTAACTCAGTTAGAGATATGAAAGAATATAAAACCATTAGAACAGACTCAAAGTAAGACTTCTGACAGCTGGCTGACGCTTCAGAGAATGAAACTTCCATCTAAGAAGATCGGCCACTGAAAGTTCTGTTTCCTTTTTGATAATTTTTTTTCGGAAGAAGGGCAAGTCAGGTTTTTTTTGCTAAATTTTTGTCAGAAAAATAAAATGAGAGTCACCTCTTTTGCATAATTCAATATGCTAACACTCTGCTTCTGCATTTCATGAAGGAGCCAAAGCAGATGCTAAGTGGCCAGGCTTTCAGAACCTCTCATGCAGTTCCCATTTTAACGTTACCCAGGAACTAAGGCAGGTTATTGCTAAAATTGGACGGACCAGGCTCAGCATTTCAACATTTATGGTTGTTAAACTAAACCGATGCTGGGTTCCCAATGCGCCACAGGCTCAGCTCAGGAAATTTTAAACAAATGGCAAAAGCACAGCCCTAGCTCCTTGTCAGTTACAATAACACGCCTGCCCCCGCACAATAAAGATTTCCCATTTTCATTATAAGTCTTGCTTCAGTGCTTTTGATTTGATTTTTGTCTGGAACCTAGAGGAAATAGGGCTCTTGGAAGCTATTTACGCTAATGCCTTTGTTTCAGAGAAGAGCAAGGTAAAGCCCGGAGGAATCCAGCGACTTGCTCAAGGTCACCCAGCAATTCCCTGCATCTCAGCATCTCCACCTCCCTACCCAGAAACATGGCAATAGCAAACCTATCTGCCTTATGGGGTTTTGTGACTATTAAATGAAATACTGCATAAGACAGACTCAGCAGAGTGAGTGCCTGGCACATGAAAGAAAAACAGATGTTTGGCATTAATAATCCTCTCCAGGCTAATCCTTTGAGCAGGGGGGCTGTTAAGATAGTCTGATAAATCAGCAAGGCTGGCTGCACTGTGTTCAAATGTCCCTACCACTTTGTATATTTGATTTCAAAAGAATAACACAACAAAAACAAATAAACAAAACCCAGAAAGCCTACTCTAAAATTAACCCCCTTCTGTCGGTGAACTTCACAAATCAGACCCAACGCTGTGGGGGGGGGAGGGTAAGGGGAAGAGGGAAATCATCCCTTCAAGAGAATCAGCCTTCCTGCACATAAAAGATGGCCTCTAGGAGAACAAGGGATTTTTCTCTCCTTTATGAAGCCAGCCTAATTAAAGAAACTTTTCTATGGGCTTTTCAATTTAATAGACATCACCACAAAGGCAGCCTTGATTATGCACGAGACTGCCCTCTGCTGTGCATTTTCATTAGTGCACTAATTGACGGTCTTTGGGAGATCCCGGGTCTGGTAGGGGGGCTGGAGTCCAGCACTCCTGAAGGTCCTGTGCGAGTGGAGGACACTGACTTCTTCCACTTCTGACTCCCACAAAATGGAAAGAGCAACCTACAGGGCTCTCAGCCAAATGAAGAATTCTAGGGGAAAGGCTGGAATTAGGGGATGGGGAGAGGATGCTGCTACAAAATGATACGCTCACATCCCTGATTACTCAAACTTGGGTCCAGATAGGGCCCAAAATTAAACTAAAGGCTAGTTAACTTCTGAAGCATCCCTATGTTTCAGATGGACAGCAAATTATTACAAAATTCCAGATTAGTGAGTTTAAGGAATCAGCAATAGGTAGATGGAAGGTAAGCCTTTTCCTCTTTATACTTAAAATTCTTGGAAACTAAAGATCACTGTGCTGATTGGATGTCCCCTATCATGACCGGGAAAAGGATTTTACACTGACATAGGAGGGATGATCCAGTGGTCATAGCTGACCAATGATGGTGACTTTCAATCTCTGGAGGTAATCCAACAGTCTGGATGAGTCCTTAGGAACGGGGAGACATCTCACAATTCCAGCTTCAGATGGGCAGTTGGTCCACATCACTATTTCTCAGAGTCTGAGATTTCACAGGCCAGAAAAAAATACCCAAAATAATTCTGGGGAACTACACAGGGTTTAAAGACATTTATAAAAACTACTACAGGTTTCCTCAGCTATCTGAGAGTACAGTGTTCCTATGAAATCTTTCATAAGCTGAAATGGCGTAAGGTGAAGAAGCAATTTTCTTTTTCGTAAATGCAAAAAAAATCTCCTTTGGATTTCTTTCAGTTAGTGAAAACAGGTACTAATGTAGGTCTTTCATAAAAGCAAAGTGGCATAAAGAGAAGTATCATGAAGCAGGGGATACCTGTGTTTAATATCACCATGACTTCCTTAAAAGAGGAATCATTTAAAACAAACCTAAAAATCAAAGAGGGAAGAATTCTACCAAACTTTTGAATAAGAGCTAACACCTATCCTCAAACTATTCCAAAGATTGCAGAGAACAGAACCCTTCCGATCTCACTCTATGAGGCCACCATCACCCTGATACCAAAACCAAAGATACCACAAAAAAAGAAAATTAGAGGTCAATATTACTGATGAACATATATGCAAAATCCTCAACAAAATACCAGCAGACAATACATTAAAAGGATCACACACCATGATCAAGTGGGATGTATCCCAGGGATGCAAGGAATTTTCAATATATGCAAATCAATCAGTGTGATACCCACATTAACAAATTGAAGAATAAAAACCATATGATCTCAATAGATGCAAAAAAAAGTTTTTGATAAAATTCAACATCCATTTATGATAAAAAATTTCCAAAAAGTGGACATAGAGGGAACACACCTCAACATAATAAAGGCCATATATGACAAACCCAGAGCTAACATCATACTCAGTGGTGAGAAGCTGAAAGCATTTCCTCTAAGACCAGGAACAAGACAAGGATGTTCACTCTCAGCACTTTTATTCAACATAGTTTTAGAAGTCCTAGCCATGGCAATCAGAGAAGGAAAAGTAGTAGAAGGAAACCAAATTGGAAAAGAAAAAGTAAAAGCATCACTGTTTGCAGATGACATGATACTATACATAGAAAATACTAAGGGTGCTACCAGAAAACTACTAGAGCTCATCCAAGAATTTGGTAAAGTTGCAGGATACAAAATTAATACACAGAAATCTCTTGCATTCCTAAACACTAACAAAGAAAGATCACAAAGAGAAATTAAGGAAACAATCCCATTTATCGTTGCATCAAAAAGAATAAAATTCCTAGGAATAAACCTACCCAAGGAGGAAAAAGACATGTACTCCAAAAACTATAAGACAATGATGAAAGAAATCGAAGATGACACAAACAGATGGAGAGATATATACCATGTTCTTGGATTAGAAGAATCAATACTGTCAAAATGACTACACTACCCAAGGCAATCTACAGATTCAATGCAATCCCTATCAACTTAACAATGGCATTTTTCACAGAACTAAAATTAAAAATTAAAAAATTTGTATGGAAACACAAAAGACACCGAATAGCCAAAGCAATCTTGAGAAAGAAAACGGATCTGGAAGAATCAGGCTCCCTGACTTCAGACGATACTACAAAGCGATAGTAATCAAAACATATGGTACTAGCACAAAAACAGAAATATAGATCAGTGGAGCACGACAGAAAGCCCAGAAATAAACCCACGTACCTATGGTTGATTAATCTACAACAAAGGAGGCAAGAATATACAATGGAGAAAAGACAGTCTCTTCAATAAGTGATGCTGGGAAAACTGGACAGCTACATGTAAATGAATGAAATCAGAATACTCGCTAACACCACACACAAAAATAAACTCAAAATGGATTAAAGATCTAAATTTAAGACTGGATACCATAAAACCCCGAGAGGAAAACATAGGCAGAACACTCTTTGACATAAATCGCAACAACATATTTTTCGATCCATCTCCTAGAGTAATGGAAATAAAAACAAAAATAAGCAAATGGGACCTAATAAACTTAAAAGTTTTTGCATAGCAAAAGAAACCATAAACAAAAAGACAACCTACGGATTGGGAGAAAAATATTTGCAAAAATTGCGACTAACATGGGATTAATCTCCAAAATATACAAACAGCTCATACAGCTCAATATAAAAAAAACAAACAACCCAATCAAAAAATGGGCAGAAGATCTAAATAGACATTTGCCCAAAGAAGACATACACAGGGGGCCAAAGGCACAGGAAAAGATGCTTAACATCACTAATTATTAGAGAAATGTAAATCAAAACTACAATGAGGTATCACCTCACATCTGTTAGAGTGGCCATTATCAAAAATCTACAAATAATAGGGACTTCCCTGGTGGTCCAGTGGTTCAGACTCCATAATTCCACTGCAGGGGGTGTGGGTTTGATCCCTGGTCAGGGAACTAAGATCCCGCATGCCACATGATTCGGCAAAAAAAAAAAAAAAAAAAGTCCACAAATAATAAATGATGGAGAGGGTATGGAGAAAAGAGAGCCCTCTTACACTTTGTGGAAATGTAAATTGGTACAGCCACATGGAGAACAGTACAGAAGTTCCTTAAAAAACTAAAAACAGAGTTACCATATGATCCTGCAATCCCACTCCTGGGCATATGTCTGGACAAAACCATAATTTGAAAAGATACATGCACCCCAGTGTTCACTGCAGCACTATTTACAACAGCCAAGACAACCTAAAATGTCCATCGACAGATGAGTGGATAAAGAAAGTGTGGTATACATATATTGTACAATGGAATATTACTCAGTCATAATGAAGAATGAAATAATGCCATTTATACTGACCAGCACGGATAGACCTAGAGATTATCATACTAAGTGAAGCAAGCCAGACAGAGAAAGACAAATATATGACATTGCTTATATGTGGAATCTTAAAAAAAGTGATACAAATGAACTTATATACAGAACAGAAATAGACCCATAGACACAGAAAACAAATTTATGGTTACGAAAGGGGAAAGGTGGGGGAGGGATAAATTAGGAGTTTGGGATTAACAGATACACACTCCGATACATAAAATAAACGATAAGGTCCTACTGTATAGCACAGGGAACTATGCACAACATTTTGTAATAACCTATAAGGGAAAAGAATCTGAAAAGGAATATATATAAAACTGAATCATTTTGCTGTACACCTGAAACTAACACAACATTGTAAATCAACCATAGTTCAATAAAAGTTTAAAAAAATAACAGCTTGATGGAAGTACAAGAAACTTAACTGCGCAAGCATCTCAAAAAACAAAAACAGACAAAAAAATCAAAGTGAAACATCAGAAAAAAAGAGAAATATTCTTTAAATTGACTGAATTTAGTTTAATATACTAACCCCCCCATTCTTCACCTTCTTCTGTGAATTAATGAAAATATTATCATAGAACAACACTTATTCACACATTAGCTTTGCAGAAAATTTTCATAATCAAAAAAGGTTGATAAAGCTATTTTAATTTAGAAAAAACTGAAAAAAGACCCTAATACTCAGTGTTTGCATTTATGAATGTTTGAGCATCTGGGATCAGCAGAACAGAAGGTGTCAGAAAGGAGTTGGGAGGGGCAGGCACCAAGCTCTCTCACTCCTTTACCTGGAGGAAAGAGGGCACCACCCAGGGCAATGCCTCCCTACACTTACTTATGTGAACTTGGAGCTTGTGATTGAACTTGAGAGATCTCCTGAAAACTGAAAGCCAAATTAGGTGTGTATTGGTATTCTCCTGGACAGCATGTTCAGAACTTTTCTTATGTTCAAAAAAGGGCCCATAAATTCAAAAATGTAAAGCCACTGATTTAAAAGGAGCAATTCCAAAACATGTTCTATTGCAACCCGTAGTCAGTTGAAATATCAGCCCCAACTTTCACCTCTCCCTGCATCCACACTTTGGCTCATCATGGAGTGTATTTCCCCACTCCTCACCTTTGACTTGGTCACATAACTTGTTTTGGCCAATGGCAAGTGAGTGGAAATGACACTGTGCCAGTTCCAAACTTGAGCCTTAGGAGGGCTTGCGTTTCTCAGCTTGATCTGTTGTACCTCTGCCCCTGCCATGAGCGGAGAATGGCCAGAGCTGGTCACTGGTCCCAGGAAGAGGATGAAAGACAGGAGGAGCAGAACCACTCCAGCAAACCCAGCAAAATCACAAGTAGGGGAAAAAAGTGCTTAGTGTTGCATGCCACTGAAATTCTGAGGTTATTTGTTACACATCATTACTGTGGCAATAGCTAACTGATAGAGGACCTAAATTTCGCATTTTCCTACAGTATAAAAGAATAACCTTATGCCATTAGGGCTGAGTGGAAGAGGTAATATGAGGTACACTATGGCTCTTAATCTCACTCCCACCCAGCTTCCTACCTAAGTTCTGGACCCCTTTCCTTTTCCCTGGTTCTAAAAGAAAGTGGACTCGGGGGCTTCCCTGGTGGCGCAGTGGTTGGGGGTCCGCCTGCCGATGCAGGGGACACGGGTTCGTGCCCCGGTCCGGGAAGATCCCACATGCCGCGGAGCGGTTGGGCCCGTGAGCCATGGCCGCTGAGCCTGCGCGTCCGGAGCCTGTGCTCCGCAACGGGAGAGGCCGCGGTGGTGGGAGGCCTGTGTACCGCAAAAAAAAAAAAAAAGAAAGTGGACTCTTCTGCTCAAGCAAAGAAAAATTATCTGGGACCAAGATGGGTCACCACATTCTGCTACTTCGGCTGCTTCACTTCAATGGACAGCGTCTTTTTCAAATATTTGCAGATTATCTTTATAGAAGCTCCAACTTTAACAAATTCACTTGCAGCTGTTCCAAATCTTTTACTGACTTGCCACCCTTAGCAAGTAGAGTGCAGAGCCCACAGTTTTAACCGTTCTATAGAAAGGCAGCCTGGAGCATAGGCTACGGAAATAAAGCTGAACTCTATAACTTAACAACTTTGGACTTTGCGCCAGACACTTAAGCTCTCTGAGGCTGTTTTCTCATCTGTAAAATCTCCTACTTACTTCAGAGGACTGTAGAGAGGTTTAATCAAGTCATGTATACAGTACATGGCTATGGAAGGTGCTTGGAAAAAAATGCCTGATTCTCCCATGTTGATGCCTTGGTCAATATAAACTTCAACAAGACTATGGGGAGGCCACTTGGGTCAGAGGCAAGGATCCAGTGTCAGAGTAAGAACTGGATTCTCGTCCTGGTTCTGTCACCCACAAACTATGTGGAACAAGCCACTTCACCCTTCTGAGCCTTGGTTTCATCACCTGAAAATGGTGATCATAAAAAACAAAAACACATAATCCCAGGTATCATGAGATAATCCATGTAAAAGGGTTTTTAAAAACTGTGAAGAGCAGTCCTCCTCTGTGCCTGTGCGGATGCACCTGTCTGACCCGCGTCCTCCGGGAGAAGCCCTTGGGAAGCAGACGTGGGTGCACCTGTCTCTGTTCCCTGGGGCATCCTACACGTTCCCGCCCCGCCCGTGCCCCACGTCCCCACGTTTCCCAGGCGGGTCATGGCGGGGGCCGCGTGGGAGCTGGGAGTGAGGGCAGCATCCCCCGTCCTCTGAGCCTTGTGCTGAGAGGGGCGCCCCCTGCTGGCCTGTCCTGCTGGCCACGGCGAAGGGTTAAGTGTCCGAAAACGGTCTTTGTTCTGGATGTGTTTACTGGATGCCTGTTTGTATTTGCAAAATGTAAATACAGATCTTAATAAAAAGATACACACACACACACACACAAAAACTGTAAAGAGCAATGCAAATATAAATTATTCTCATTCATGGACAGAAGCACAGTGGTGTTTTCACGGAGCACTCTTGTTTTAATGGCACTTAAGCTGAACTTCACTTAATAATGAATACTTAACAATTAAACACTACTGAAGACTCTTTATGAAAAACCACAGGAACTTATAGTAAGATCTATTGATTGAGAGCTAGCCAATCAAAAATGAAAATGTGATTTAAGGGGTTTCCAAAGAGGGTGGAAAACCAGAGTTCTATAAGCTCCAATGTTATAATTAATGGTCCTTTTGGTCTGAGGAGGTGATGCTCACAAAACCGTATCCCACAACCTAGGGGAGTGAACGTGGGATTCAAAGCTCCCTCATTTTCTGGGTCACAGAGTGGGAGAACAGTGCCATACAGGGAAGCTAGCTTAGTAAATGCACATTCTGAGAAAACAGTGAAAGAAAAAAAAAAAGGACAAACAACCTACGTGAAGCTTTTATGCGGCTTGTAATCGAACCTGACTGTGGTTCACATACTGCGATACATTAAACATGTGGGTCATCTTTCCGAAAGAATGTTCAACTTTATTATTTTTGCACAGTTCCAAGCTGATATTGCAGTCCCTCCAACTGGGCAATAACAGAGGTGGGATTCCAAAACATCTTTACAGCATGGCCTCTGGGGTCCTCGTGCAGGACCTGGGCCCTGGGATGAATGTCACAATTAGTTCCATGTGTGAGAAAGGGTGAGCTCTTTTGCATCTCTGCACTGTTCCCGCAAGACTTCTTGTTATTTTCATTGTCATGTAGTTTTAAATAGAACATTTGTGCCCCTGCTGTGGGACTCAGATTCCCAAGGATAAATGAAGGAGCTAGAAACAAAATATGTTGATATGCTGGGTCTATCATGACGCTGGTAAATAAATAGCCTAACATCAGAAGATTCATCTGAATATGGTCACTGGAGACTTCAGGGCAAAAAAAGGTAACACCCAACTAACACACATCTTTTCCTATTGGTAACAGTAGTTTGATTCAGTCAGGCGAAGAGATTAGCCAAAAAAAAAAAAAGGGAAAATAATTAAGCTGGACATTTTCAATAACATGTTCATATTACAGGGAAGTTGAGGGGGCCTTCTTTGTTAGCATGGACTCAAGTCCAAGCGTAGAAATCAGCTGCTGATCTTAAAGGTAATCAGAGTTTTCAGCTATTGCCAAACACTGTGCTAAAGGCTTTCCACATCCTATACATCATTTAATCTTCGTAAGAACTTCATGAAAGAAATATGATGAACTTTATCATACTGAGGGGGAAATGGGAGCTTCACAAGTTTTAGCATTTGCTCACAAATTTAGGTGTTGGAAGTGCGAGGAAGTGCACCCCGTTCCGTCTAAATTCAAAACCTCCCCCAAATAACATCCACAAAGAGATTTAAAACACCGATATTCTGACCTTCTAGAGTCAGATGTCTTTAACACAAAATCAGTTTTTGTTAAAGAGAGACTTTAAAAGGAGGAAGGTCTTGGGCTTCCCCGGTGGTACAGTGGTTGAGAGTCCGCCTGCCAATGCAGGCGACACGGGTTCGTGCCCCAGTCTGGGAAGATCCCACATGCCGCGGAGCAGCTGGGCCCATAAGCCATGGCCGCCGATCCTGGGCGTCCAGAGCCTGTGCTCCGCAATGGGAGAGGCCGCAACAATGAGAGGCCCGCGTACAGCAAAAAAAAAAAAAAAAAAAAAAAAAAAAAAATAGGAGGAAGGTCTCATACAGCCTCCTTACCCCCATACTCCTCCCACCCCCATCTGCCAATCTCCACAGATCAGGGCTCAGTTTGAGCAAAAACAAGTGAAGCAACACACATTTATGCAATTAACATGATTATCAGTTATGAATTATCCATTGCAAAATAGAAGTTTTATATTTATAACTAGTAATTTTTAGATAAATACTAGAAAACCATTTTTTAAATTTTCACAGTACTTATAGACCTTACTTTGGAAACCACCACATTAGACCCAGATTCTGGCCCTGGCTCTGCCACCAAATACATTGGCTTAAGAAGAGTCGATTCCTCTCCCTGTCAATCAGTTTTCTCAACTGGGTATATACCAGGCACTCTCCCAGAGAGGCTTCCTAGGTCTAAGATTCTACAAGTCAGAGAAACGAAAGGTAGTCTACTCTGAGATGATGTAAGTAAAATCTGTTTATCAAGAATTGAGCAATAGGGTCTTTGAGGAAAAAAGGCTTGCATCTAGAAATTTCTCAAAGTATGCTTGAAAGATGGACGCACACTGAAAACGTTTTCAGTGACACCCAAATCATAGTCTGAAGGACACAGAGGCACTGCACTTGCTATTTAGTGCCTAATGACTTCCTAACAGGAAAAACATGTTAATGGGCAGCTTTTGGTAGTAAGTTTCTTAAGCATGGACACCAGCATCTTAGGGTGGTAACCAACCAGTCTTGGCAGCCTGAAAGAGGCCACAGCACGCTTGCAAGGCGAGCTGTCAAGTTCTTCGCGCTCGAGACTGTTTTGAGAAAAAGACTGCTTTCAGACTAGCCGGTCTTGACTTCAAGCAAGAGACTCAAGGCACTGTCACCATTCCTGGCCTCTGATTGGAGGATAGGCCACTCGCTCCATGTTGACAATATCTCAATATGCCCACCCTCAATGTGATTCAGTCAAACAGACCCAATTGTCTTCTCTTAAGATCACCCTTATAAAAGTTTAATAAGAGACGAGAACTGACATTTATGGAGCATATGCTAGGCCAGCTGCATAGATCATCTTATTTAATTTTTACAAGTGTACTCTAATAAGGCCCATGAATGTCAACGCGAAAACTCTGGAAGGCCAGGCCAGGCCAAGCTCTTGAACAAGGGTAAATCTCTTAAATTCCTGCATCATGATTGTGACTGATTGCCAGGTCCTGAGTGCCTTGTATGAAAACATAAACCTCAGAGTCCAACAACAGATGATAAGTCCAGCCCAACAATAGTCATGATTTCTTTTTATGCAGTGAGTTCCGGAGGTAAAAGGATGCCTCCCTGTTAGGATAAGAATGTTGCATAAAGGAAATCCCCCCCGTTTTCTATCATACATGCCGAGAACTTGGAGAAGTTGCCCTGTTATCTGTGGTGACCCAGGAAAACTATGAACATAAAAGTTGCCGGCAGCTGGTTTAACTTATGCAATGCATTTCTCGACATGGTTTTCAAACATTTTGGAAATGAGAATGCACATAACGAACTTGCCTGAACTTCGTATTTCCTTTCTCAGCTTTCCTCCTGAGCCTCTCCCAGTGGCCTGGCCAAAGTCCAGAAGCAAACACTATACTCATATGTTCCAGGCTCCTTATTAACTTTTACAGCAATAACTTCTGATTCACTGTCATGCCTTCATTTCATTAAAATCAGTTCATCAAGAGAAACACTGACCAGCCCGTTTCTACCCTGTGCCCACCCACCCAAAAACAAGAGGCACCAGACCAGACATTCAGCCCAAAACATGCCCTGATTTTTATGAAAGAAATTCTCCAAACGGGAATCATGGGTTTCTGGAAGAATTTCGAGCACCTCTCTGAAGTGACAAAGAGATGGCCTGTTACCAAAAGCCCATGAGAATATAATGGAAGGGAAACTGATGAAAACCACTTTCAAGCGTCTAAGGGGGAAAAAAAAAAAGGTTTGCTTGTGATAGCTCTCAGGGAAGATGTACTTGGTCCTATCATGCTTCCTGGGAGAAAAGAAGCAAGAGGAAGAGAAACTGATCTCATCATCTTAAATCAATATTCCACTTGAGTTCTTCTAGCTTGTGAACAAATGAAGGTATCCTGGCGGCTTCGTCTTTTCTCCCTCACCCCCAATAGGCCGTGCTCTGATTCTCAAGCTATGATAAGATGTACGTGGAAGTGAAAGAAAGACTCTCATCTACATGGATTTTGACAAAAAGAAGAACACCAAAATGCGAGCCCTCATTTCCAGCCAACCAGTAAACAGAGTGGAGTGGAATATAGGAACAGGAGCTATTTTTGAAGGTTTCCCATGGTTACAGCTGCTATGGAAATCATTTTCTTCTCTGGGGTTTTCAGATACGTGAGCCTAGCTTCAATCACAGTTTAAAGAAGGACGACAAAGGGAGAAAACGACCAGAAATGGCTTCCTTTATTTAAAGTTTTAAGAGCTTCCAAACTGGGGTGATTGGAGGATGGGTGCCGGCACAAGCGCTCGTGGTAACCTCAAAAGATTCCATCAGAGTTGTGCGGCATGAAATGAGATCAATCCCTTATGGTCTGGAGAGAAACCTGTGCTTTCTGGACCTACACAGAGACAGACTGATCCTTTAAAGCACAAATCCAATCTTAACTCCTCCGTGTAAAATCATTCAACAGCTTCCCACCATACTTAAGATAAAATCCTAAATTCCCAAGAAGGTCTGGCCCAGGCATTCTTCTACTTCATCTCTCTCATTCTCTGCCTTATTTTCTGCACATCAGCTGCCCTGGTTTTCAGTCCATCAAATGTGTTACATTTCTTCCTGCCTCAGGGCCTTTGCATATATGGTTCCCTCTGCCCAGGATACTCCTCCCCCCTCCCCCTCCTATCATTTGGTTATCTTTCAGATTAACTGACTAAATCTCACTCTCTTCAGTTCCCGAAGCTTGGTCAGCTCATCCTGTCATTCCCGTAGAGAACTTGCTGCAATCATATAAAATCTGTAATTAGATGCTTCATAAGCATGAAGGGGTGCAGTAGAAGCTGCATGAGGGCAGGAACTACATGTATGCTTTGCCCTGCTGTACACAGGCTTTGGTTCAGTGCCTTGCATGTAGTTGGCACTCAAAATCTAATGGATAAAAGATTTAACGGTACGTTACAGGTAGGTTCTAATTGGCTCTAACCAATGTTAAGGCATGGTATTTCTCTAAGCCCCAAACATCCCATCTCTGGCAGCTTTACAGGAGTTTCATAAACATGAACAGGAAATATTATGTATGCATGGTACCTCAATAAAGCTAAAAAAAAAAATGTGGACTGGAGTTACATCTTAGGCAGGGCTTAGGTTTTGAGGTCAGTACACAAGGTCAGATCAAGTAGAACAGGGGTTCTCGACTGGGGGTGATTTGCTCCCAGGGCACATGTGGCAATGTCCAAAGATACTTTTGGTTGTCACATCTAGCATCTAATAGGTAGAGATCAGGACGCTGCTAAATAGCCTACAAGGCAGAAGACAGCCCCACACAAAAATTATTCAGTCCAAAATGTCAACAGTGCCGAAGTTGACAAGCACTGATGTAGAGAAATTACTCTTCACAACACATTTGAGAAAGGTACCGTCTTGGGAAATGATAACCATCTTTCCTGGTTTATCTCAGCCAGCCAGCTTTCCCCTAGTATTGACAGAGGACACTGCTGCTTCATTTGAGCGCCAGAGAAAGTCACAAGCTTGCACCAAAGGGCCCTAGTGCATTAAAAATATGTATCTTGGGACTTCCCTGGCAGTCTAGTGGTTAAGACTCTGCATTTCCAATGCAGGGGGCAAAGGTTCGAACCCTAGTCAGGGAACTAAGATCCAACATGCTTCGTGGCACAGCCAGAAAAATAAAAAGTATCTTTAAACACTAGCGTCCTACCTACATGGCAAAAAGGCCACACCACCAGAGGCACTGGAAGCTGAAACAACAAGAACCAGGAGATTCACGTCCTTCCTGTTCTGCTCACACTGGGGCTAGGTATGAGTAGAATGAGAGGCAAAATGTCCACACTTATCTAAATTATTTCCTTTAAATTATTTCCTTCTCTTTCACTCATCTTTCCCATAAGGATTAGTTGGTCCAACAGGAACACACCTGCCACCATCTTGCCAATAGGGTCAGCTTTCTATCCACGGGAATCCCCCTACCCACATCCCCCAAATGCTTCCCACTTGCACCCAGATGAAATTTCTACTCTTGAGAATGCATTCTTTTGGATCCGCCACTGTCTCATACAAAATGACCCTATTAAAATGTAAATTGTTGTAAAAAATGTAAATCCTGGGTAAATTTGTAAAAGGTAAGCAGTACCTTAAGTAGGGAGGAATTTATTTTAACTTACGAAATGAACTGGTATAAAAGAACTGGTCACCAAAAGGTAAGGGACTTCACAGAAGGTAGGATCTGGGTTGAGTATAGGGGGCCAAAAAAGTAGGAGAGAGCACTGAAAAGAGTATCACTGGCTGTGTGACACCAGGCAATTGACTTACCTCTCTGTGCCTCAGTTTCTTTACCTGTAAAATGGACATAACAGCACCAGCCTCAGAGGGTTTTAGGTGAAGACCAAATGCAATAGTGGAAGTCAAGCACTAGACCGGTCCTTGACCATACAGTTTTACCCAGGGTGGGACATGACCCAATTGGAAGAAGATTGTAAAGAGAAGAAAGCCACTTGAAGAAGAATTCTTACATATTTTGCAGAGTCGGCATTCAATAAATATTTGCTCAATGTTTCGTTCATTAATTTAATCTTTCCTCGGTCTTAGTGCCTTGCTAACAGAACACCAATATACTCAAGATGGCAAAGAATCTAGTTCAACAACTACATTTTCTAACTCCTCTTGTAGGTAGGGATGGTCATGGGACCATGTTCAGGCCACAGAGATGTGCACAGAAGTCATGAGTGGATGGATCTTCCATGAAAGGAAGATAAGTAAATTGAATCAATGCTTTCCCTCCTCCCCTCCCCTTTCTTCCTTCCCTAAATATAGTGAATGTGCGGGGGCGGGGGGATATGGGGGTGGGGTGAGCAAGAAAAGCTATTGTGTTCTCTGGAGGACAAGAGTGTATGCTAAGGATGGATGAGCTGGAAGAGAGAATCATGGGTCTCAGGTGACAGCACTGAGCTGGCATCCCACCCCTGAAGACCCAAACTCAATATTCCTCACTACATATTAAAAATAAAACTCCTAATTTATTGAAGCTAACTTTTGTTTTGGGGAGGAGAGGGTCTATGTTACTTGCGGCCACATGAAATTCTTTACCAATAACATACTTTTCTTACCTTACAGAATAGCATCTATACCTTCTCCTGGTCATGTTGCTTCCAAGGCTTTAACTACCTACCCTCAACTACCTAAACACGAATGACTAATAATACCTTTATCTGAAGCCCCAACCATATCCTTAAGCCTGAATCTAGGAGAAGCCTCCGGAACATCTCCATCAGAATGTCCTCCCAGCCACTCAACCCCATCTTATCCGAACTCCGCCTTTTCTCCCCAAATCTCTTCTCTTCCTCTTCCTGGCTTCCGGTATTCAGTATCATCCAGCCTCCCAATGCAGAAACCTTTCCTTTCTTTCAATTCCACAATTTCAAGTCAGCCACTGAGTCTGAAGGATTGGCTCACAGGTTCAAGCCCATAGTGTCCTGGTTCGGGCTACGAGAGGGGGGAAGGGGTCAGGAGAAAAGGGCAGATCCTCACAAAGGCCTTTTTAATGCTTTATCTTCCACCAAGAGCTCCAGTATCCTCACTTTCTGGAGCTGACGCAGGGCCACAGGCAGGACTTTCAATGAGGAGCAAAATGACCGCCATATTTCACAACCATCAGCCTCTGTGGTTAAAGCAAGGGAGGTAATCGGGACAGTTACCGGCTCAGTTATCCATTGAGCCTGGTCTGTCTTTCTATTCTGAATTCCTTGTAACTGATGGTAGCATTGAGGTGTGTGCACGTGTTATGGGGTGTATTTAACCCCCAACCCCCCTGAGAAGCAGCCATATAACTGGCAAATTACTTCTGTAGTCTGGGGATACAGGTTTCTGTTTACTAATTCATACTCTACCCCGCCAGGATGAAATAAAAATTCAACAGGCTTATTAAAGGTCCAGCAGGGCTAGCCATCCAGAGAACCACTAATGGTGCAGTTTATTAGGCCACGAGGAGGGGCAGGCAAGATCGCTCCCACCACCATCTTCCTGCAACACCAGCCAGCTCCTGGCACTAGACTTGCATTTGGGAATGACATCAATTCATCTTAGCTGATTTCCTCTGTGATAACTTCATGACTATTTATGGGAAGCTTTAAAGGCTAAGAAATGCTAAATAAACAAGGAGATAAGTTGCCGAAATGTTAAACATCTGCCCTGGCTGACCTCACAAGGTTTTGCTGGGGGAATTCTTGTAACTGCACATAGATTATCACTGGAAACCAAATGCGGTGATAATATCTTCCAAGAAAAAGAAAATCATCCTCGGCCAGACAGACGAAGCCTATAAGCCAACACAAGATTATTTTTAGAATGTCAGCTATTGAGAAGTAAAAAAAGAACGTGATTATAAAGTGAGAAAAATTAAAACTTGGATCTCTCTTCAGAAACTATCTTGACCTTTTTCCATCCTAGCCTGAAAAATTGGGGAGTTAAAAAGAATCTAATTAAAAAGGACTGCTGATATTTCAGTTAAAGTCAGGGTAATACGCCTTTAAATTTTTTAGATGAACACTTTACATTTTTCAGAGATAATCTTTCATAATAGTCTAAATTGGATGTCTTACAGTGAGTTTTTCCCTTTTCTTTTTAATTGGAGGATGTTAAAATGATTTTCTGAAATACCATTTTTTTTCCTTTAAATTTTAAGTAGCTAGGTGTGAATACCAGGCCAAGAAAAAAAAAATTGTTCTTTAAGAAACAAAATAGGCAAGTCTCTTTTCACAGACTGTCTATTGTGGCAGACAAAAAAAACTGAAAGTGAACTAATTGTGCAGGGAAAGAGTCAACAGGTTAAAAAGAGGTTCCACTTTTTTTTTTTAATAAATTTGTTTTTATTTCATTTATTTTTGGCTGCATTGGGTCTTCGTTGCCATGCGTGGCTTTTCTCTAGTTGTGGCGAGCAGGGGCTACTCTTCATTGCGGTGCGCGGGCTTCTCATTGCAGTGGCTTCTCTTGTTGCAGAGCACAGGCTTTAGGCGTGTGGGCTCAGTAGTTGTGGCTCACGGGCTCTAGAGCACAGGCTCAGAAGCTGTGGCGCACGGGCTTAGTTGCTCCACGGCATGTGGGATCTTCCCAGATCAGGGCTCGAACCTGTGTCGCCTGCATTGGCAGGCGGATTCTTAACCACTGCACCACCAGGGAAGCCCAGAGGTTCCACTTTTATTAGGCATCACCATTAAAAAGCTTTCCCTGTGCAATTAGACGTTTTGCTCCAAGGAGTAGCCATTACCAGATAACATTAAAGACGTGCACTCAATACTGAGCACAAACAAATAGTTCTGAGCCTAGAGGCTTAACGACAACAGCAACAGTTAACATTTATTAAATACCTCTATTAGCCAGGTGTGGTAATTAGCATTTATGGAAGAATGTAATTTAGTATGTGCCAGGCACTTTTCTAAGCTTATTCATGTACGATCTCCTTTAATCCTCACAAAACTCCATAAACCTCACAGGATTCCTCTCGGTTAAATCCTGTAACCATTTTTTGAGGTACGTATCACTGTTCTCATGTCCAGGTGCAACAGCAGAAATCAGTAACGTTAAGGAACTTGCCCTTGTTTTTCAGACCAGACAGGCCTGGATTTGAACGCTGGTTCTCCCAGTAACCAGCAGCACGAGCTGTAATAAGAGCTGAACTCTGAGACGCAGTTGTGCCCTCTGTAAAATGGAGACCTACCTTGCAAGGTTGCTGCCAGGGCTGAAGGGACAGTGTGTATGAAGCATCTAACACAGCAGCTGCCACAAAGCACAGACCCAGCAAACACTGATTTCCTTCCGTCTCTTCTGTATCTGGCTCTTTACGTTCCCTTCTTTGCCTCGTGGGGAAATGTGGGGCATATAACTAGTCACCTGTCCTCACCTATCACCAAACGCAATCGGGAGACAATCTATGCAGCCCACCTTGTTGTTAGATGTACACACAAGCCTATGACTCCAGTATGAACAGGAAGACCCCACTGGGGTCCCAATTTACTCTTCTGAGTGCCTCTCAGAGGATGGCGTACAGATCGTTGTGGGGAGCATACAGCGTAGAAAGGGTGGTAATGTATCTTCACCTGAGTCTTGAGTGTTCAGTTCAGGGAAAATTTTCAGATTACACACTTTTATCTATGCATGTCGTGCCTCAATAAAAAGCTGTTAAAAAGAATTTCCATGCTTGCATATCCCTTGCACGAGTCTGACCTTTGGGTGCCCCATACCCCGATCCACATTTCATGCCTCAAACCACTGCCCCCGCCCCCAGTCTCAGCCCAGCCCTTTGCCTCCCCCGGTGCCCCCTGCCTTCAGCCCCCATCTCGTCTCCCACTGTCACCACCTCTCTTCCCACCAGCCCTCATCCTGGCACCCCGACCAGTCTCACCAGCTGCTTCTCCTCCCTCCTCTTATCCACAACCCAACTTGACCTTCCGTAGCCTTAGATATGGATCGCTATGGAGGGACAGACGTCCAAGGTCCTGCCAGCCCTCTCCTGTTCCCACCACCTCCTCTGCAGCTCACCTGGCTCACCACCCTCTGGCTCCCCTCTCTACCTGGCTCCGGAATTTCCACTCCCTGCCCCTGGAGCTCAGCCTTTTCTTTCCGAAACCCTGGTCCTTCCTATTTTACACTTGTTCCCACTGCCCCCCTCCTGTTATCTACTGGTTTCCTTTCTAAATTAAATTCCTTTTTGAGTTTTTTAAAAGGCAACTTTAAGAAAAATATTAAGGCGACAATCACTAATTTTCATGGCCGACTCCTACTGAGTCCTTATTACGTGTCACACATTGCTCTTAGGACTTTACAAGTATTAACTCATTTAATTTTTCTAGAGACCCTGTAAGGTACATACTATCCCAATTCCCATTTATAGATAAAGAAACTGACACTGAGGCTAAGAGAGGTCAAGTAACTTGCCCAAAGTGGTGGAGCTGCTATAGGAGTCCAGGCCAGGCTTGTAAGCAGACCCACTACACAAAATTGCCTCTCAGCATAGGGAAGGTCCCTAGATGTGGCAAAATTCACAGAGGGGGCACATGAACGACTGGCTTTGAGAAGCTCTGTTCTAAGCCATACTGCCTGGGAGACAAAGAAGGAGATGCCAGGCCTGGGCCCTTTCCAAGTGAGCGGATCAAGACACATGGCAGTTTCCTAACATGTTCTTGGTGGGGCCTGGTGATGTCCTGGTTTTGCCTTCTCCCCTCTTCAAACGCTCATCAGGAGGAGGGCTGGGGAGAAAGCGTTCATCAGGCAGTGAAGGGAAGAGGGAGGGAAGCCGAAAAGCGTGTGTGTGTGTGTGTGTGTGTGTGTGTGTGTGTGTGTGTGTGTGTGTGGTGACTACCGGTGAACAGGAGGGACCGCTGAAACACAGGAAGCTCCGATTCACCTCTGGGGATTCTCCTTTCCACCCCGTCCTCAGGGAATCAGAGAAAAAGACGCTTCACTACACGCTTAAGAGAGGGGGACAAGTCTCTCAATGGCAAAATGCTTCTCTTTGTGAAAAGCAAAGTTTGATTGAAAAATAGAGACTACGCAACGGTGTGGTTAAGAAAAGACAAATTCACCTCCAAACCATCAATTCTACTATGTTCACAGACCTCCCAAGAGAGACAACAACTAAAATACCCGAGGCAGCACCCTCCTCTTCCTCTCCTCTCTCCTCTCTCCAGAACAAGCATCAACCTTCTTAATCTTTTCTGTGCCTTATACCCTCTTTGGGCATCTGGTGATGCCCATGAACCTGTTTCCATAGTATAATGAGCAAAATAAAATATATCAGATTATAAAGGAAATCAATTACGTTAAAATACAGTTATTAAAATATTTTTAAAATTTGATGTAGCAATTTATGTCTTTATATATAAGTGCTAAGATACAGATTATATAATTAGTATACTGCATATAAGTTATATAGTTATATATGCTATAGTTATAAATATTGTTATATAAATTATATATATAAGCTATAATTTATGTAACTTAGTATATATGGTAGTAATATTTATTAAAATATGCTATACAAAGACCCAGCAGTAAATCTACTAACTTCCATAACTTCTTTTTTTTTTTGCAGTACGCGGGCCTCTCACTGTTACGGCCTCTCCCGCTGCGGAGCACAGGCTCCGGACGCGCAGGCTCAGCGGCCATGGCTCACGGGCCCATCCGCTCCGCGGCATGTGGGATCTTCCCAGACCAGGGCACGAACCCATCTCCCCTGCATGGGCAGGCGGACTCTCAACCACTGCACCACCAGGGAAGCCCAAACTGACATAACTTCTAAGCAGTGATGAGCATAAACCGTATTTCAAGATGACTTCCACACTGTTACGTGACATGAAAGCATCTGGGATTTTTATTGGTGATAAAGCCACAGGTATTGCTAATGCAATTACTGTGGTCTTTTGCCTTCACGCATAATTAAGGGAAATGCTAAAGTTCAAGTTAGGGGTTAGTAGAAACAAAAGATATCAATTTTTTTCCATCCTGGTTCAGGGGTGCTCTGAACTTTATCTAGGGGAGGCCAGGTTAAGAAACACTGTTCTGGAAAGATGTCAGGAAAAGGTCAGGGTTGAAGTGGGGCGGTCCATCCGCCAGGGGGCAACAAGCAGGCTTGGAGGGGATTTTTCTGCTTCACTGGGCCAGTAATGATCAGCAGTCAGCCTGCCCATCCTTTTCACACTAAGCTGACTTCTCACAAGAAGGCATTTCTTCTTGGCCACAGACTTAGAGAGGTCCCCACAGGTTAACACACGAGCAAGGGCCACAGAGAGTCCCTCCGAGCCCCGTTCCCCCGGGGACTTGCAACCTGGAGGCTGATGCGCTATAGTTCCCTGCTTACCCTCTCAACTTCCTGCTTCTTTTTTTTTTTTTTTTTTTTTTTTTTTTGCGGTACGCGGGCCTCTCACTGTAGTGGCCTTTTCCCGTGGCAGAGCACAGGCTCAGGACGCGCAGGCTCAGCGGCCATGGCTCACGGGCCCAGCTGCTCCGCGGCACGTGGGATCTTCCCGGACCGGGGCACAAACCCATGTCCCCTGCATCGGCAGGCGGACTCTCAACTACTGCACCACCAGGGAAGCCCCCTGCTTCATTTTTAACAATCTTCGAAGTCATTTGTACCTACAGGTTACTGCCAATTGCTCAGTCTTAATCCTCCCATTTTAAATCTTAAGTGACTAAGAATGTATTGTAGCAAAAAAGAAAGACTTGTGAAAACTAAAAAAAAATAAGAGTAGCTGCTTCACAGAAAGAGTTTAATTAAGAGAGGCTTAAGATACCTGAGCTGTTCTGAGAGAGAAGTGGGTCCAAAGAACACTGGCCAAAAGTCCCTAGATCTGCATTCTGGGCCCAGTTTCAACTACATACTCCAGTATGTCAACCTCCTTTGGGTACCTCTTGCTCCATCATATATAAATTAAGGATAATAATTCTTTAAAAGAAAAAAATCCAAGCACTTCCCATTTGTCAGACACTGTGCCGAATGTTTTATCTTTATTATATCAATTTTCCCTCAATGGAAACTTGTTAGAGAAATACTGATATTCCCATTTTACAGATGAGGAAACTGAGGTTCAGAGGTGACATGTCCAAATTGACAGAGCCAGTCAATGAGCAGCAGAGATTCCAGCCTGAGCCTATGATCACCTCCCCCTTTGGCATCCCCGCTTCTGGGATTTCACAGGAATACTGAGCACCAATCAATTTCCTCTCATTTCAAGTTGATCAGATTATGAATGAGAAACTGCTTTGCTGGCTATAAATGATTCCAGGTCATGGATTTCACTCTTTGTGGATATCAGTCCGGGGACGTCTTTGTGTTAATTTTCAACAATGGCATGCCACCTCCACCCAGTCTGCCCAGTATTGCAGCTGCCCTGCCCAGCTTTGAGCAGGCTGAGTTCAGAGGCAACGTGCTACCGCTAAGGACTGAAAGAATCCAATTCCCATGAGTGCAGGCAAAAACTCCAAAACACCCACAGGCAGTTCAGATGTCCACACTAGGCATCTGAGCTCTGGAATAAAACATCCCCAGGTCTCGCATCTGGGATCACTTACTTCTTTGTCCCACTTAAGACTGGCTGGAATATCGGTTAATTCTGTACCCCAGAAGTACCGCTACTCACTTTCTTACTTTGGAGACAAGCAGGTCTACAACTCCCGCTTATTTATGCTCTATTTATTTATGCTCAATTTATTCATTTATTGCAATGCACACATCATTTTTCGTGTCTGCTGTTGGAAATATTCTGCTCCACCAGAGCAGCTGAGCACTGACACCCCTTCAGAGGTCTTCTGAAACCACCTCCATCATGAAACTGCCTTGAAGCCAGAACCACACATGGAGTGGGTTCCCTTGAACTTTCTCGTATCTTTATTTCATTTCACAGGACAAGAGGACTTCAGACTGCAAAGGACCTGACTGGCTCAGCCACTTACTCCTTCCACCAACTACTTATTGAGCACCTACCAGTAAATCGTTGTGCTATTTACATACAATGATGAACCAAACAGACACAGGTCCTGCCCTTCTAGTCGTGGGGAAAGGGGGGCTTATGGTCAGAGAAATATTCTGAGAAGGTGACATTTAAACTGAGAGTGGGAGGATGTGAAGAGAAGCAGTCAATTCTGGGATAGATGGGGAAAGGGCATTCTAGGCAGAGGAAGCCACATGTACGAAGGACTAAGGGAAGATCTCACAAAACCAAGTGTGGCCGAGGATGAGAACAAGCAGAACCTTACCTGCTGGCGGCAGTATAAACTCTTTGGAAAACAGTCTATCTGTATCTAGTAAAGTCCCAGGTACACGCCCATGACCTGGCAAGGCCACTCCTGGGTACCTGCTCCACACAAACTCTTACACATGTATCCCCAAAGGACGACTGCAGAAGCAAAGACTTCTGGCGAGACACACTTATGGCAAAACTATTAAGCAAAGCAAGGATGGTGATAAATTCATAACTCAGGATAAGGGTTACCTCTGAGAGGGGGAAGAGGATGGAATCACAAGAGATAATAACAAGGTTCTTTTTCCTAAAACCAGGTGGCAGGCTCACGGGTGTCCATCACATCACTGTTGTTTATGCCTTCTACGTATTTCATTAATATTTTTTATCTGCTCAATATTTCATAAGAACTACTTCTTTGTAACCGAGTGCTGGATGGAAAATGGATTAGAGTGGTGAAAAGGCAGAAGTGGGGAGATCTGTTAGCAGGCCAGGGCAGCGTTGAGGCAAGAAATAATAGTAGTTTGGAACAGAGCATGATACAGAGGAGACGGAGAGAAGGAGATGCTTCTGGGCACAGTTAACCTGTGATTTTCAAACTGGGTTCAAGGTTTAGTTTAAGAAACACTGCTAGAGAGTGTGATGGGAGCAATGAGGGAGAGGGGCTTTCTTCCCTAATTTACTTAACCCCTTGATTTTTACAGATCTGTAAATCAAGACTCAGATGAGATGAAAAAAAAATTAGGGGCAGAACAGCACCCAACTCATTAACACCCAGCCCTCGGCCTTCTGCCACCCGTTCTTGTGGCTGAACACAAACTCTCATCCTGATACACCGAAATTCAGTACCCTGTGTGTTATCAGTAGCTGAATGTTGACAGCATGTTAGTCCTTGTCTACCGTAAGGATGGTCTGTCGTATTCCCATAGAGACTCCATCAGGATAAAGTTATTTAAAAGCTCCTATCTCAGTACAAGGAGGTTAAATCCAATACAGTGGTTTTGCAAAAACTTCAGGGTGGCATATCAACATAATGAATCAAAATGGCATTCCAGATGTGAATATCTTGCCACAATAAAAAATAAAATTTTTTAAATAGCATTCCAAAAAGTTTCTTCAAGATAAATCCTTGGCCATTTAAATTTAATCTTTTACCCCTCATACACACTGAGAGATCTAAACATCTTTCGAAACCACTTTTTTCTATTTAGCAATATTCAACTAATTAACTTGCACATACCCTTTGACTCGGTGATTCTATGTCTAGGAAATTATCCTGCAGGTACGGTCACGTGTAAAGGCAACGAGCTGCAAATAAGAATGTCTGCTGAAGCACCACTGCATTAACTAGAAATTTTAAACATCCTAAATGATCATCAGTGGAGAACTGGTAAAAAGAAAAAAATGATGACACAGCTATATAATGGGGTATTACATGGTCTTTTTTTCTGTAAGAATATTTATATATACTGATATTAAAAGCCCACCAAGATCTAATGTTACGTGACAAAAAGGAAGTATCTATGCTATGCCACCATTTATGTTAAAAAACAAAACATATGTACATATATACACATATACACACATATTCATACTGACCTATGTATAACATATGTGCGTACCTATATGTATACATATGCGTCAAAGGACATCTAACTAATTTAAAATATATACATTTACGATATCAGTTTTACTGTATTTTATGGCATGTGAAGCCATAGTACACACACAATAAACTTTCTTGAATAAATTCCCTCTAAGCTTTTTACAAATCAATTTCCCAGTGCGTTCCTCTTCCTTTTGAAAATTTGACCCCAAAATGTCATCCAATTTTTTTTCAGACATTTTTTTATTACCAATTTAACACTCTTCTCAGATAATTTGAGAAAACTGGTCAGGAATAACCACCAGAAAGCGAATTCCAGCTTAAAGACTTTCACACAAAACTAACCTGGGATACAACCAACAGGGCAGACTTTCCAGAAAGAAACGCTTTTGGATGGTGATTATTTAATTAAGAGGTTAAAAAGGCACATGCCGTGTTGTGCTCACACAAAGGCGATAGGGTTTCACTCCTCACCCACACAGTAGCACTGTGGCATACTTCTCCATGGATGTAATGTGAACCCAACCCCTCTGCTTAGTCTGCTGGTAAAATGATAGGGACCATCAAAGGGATTAATCGTATTCCTTCACTCTGTACCCTTTAATCCTAAAATAAGCAGTTCTAAATGCACCCCCAAGCAGGATATGCACTTTTTCAGGGGGTAAAATCAGTGCTACATGATGACATTCCTGAAATGTTCCAGGTTATTCCTCGATAGATGATGGCGCATATTCACACAGAGCAGCTGAACAACAGGAAAAAAATACTCTCTCTTTAATACCTATTATAATATAACCACAAGTCATTCAGTCTAAGAACTTATGAAACGCCAAGGTTTCGGATGAAGACATTCCTGCCTCAGAACAGTATATTCTGGAAAAGCACATCTGCCCTTAGCAGGTATTCCTAAAATTAAAAGAACGGTTTCGGATTTTCAACCATTGAGAACACAATGTGTATCCTATTGCTATAGTCCAGGTGGGTTGAAATTTGGCTATAGGTGACTGAAAACCCAAATTAATAATGGCCTAAACAAGATGAAAATTGGACTTACCTGGTGACGCAGTGGTTAAGAATATGCCTGCCAATACAGGGGACACGGGTTCGAGCCCTGGTACGGGAAGATCCCACATGCCACGGAGCAACTAACCCGTGAGCCACAACTACTGATCCTATGCTCTAGAGCCTGTGAGCCACAACTACTGAGCCCGCAAGCCACGACTACTGAAGCCTGCACCTACAGCTTGTGCTCCGCAACAAGAGAAACCAGTGCAACGAGAAGCCCGTGCACCACAACGAAGAGTAGCCCCCGCTCGCCGCAACTAGAGAAAGCCCGCGCACAGCAACAGACCCAACGCGGGCAAAAATAAATAAATAAATTTATAAAAAAATAAAAACAAGATGAAAATTAATTTCTCTCTCATGGAAACACAGTCTGGAGTTATACAGTCCAAGGCTATGATGTGTCTCTATGGTTATCAGGGACCCAGGCACTGCTTGACTTATTCTGCTTTTTTCAACAGAGGGCTTATATCGCATGGTCCAATTTAGTTGCTTGAGCTCCAACTATCACATCCACATTCCAGTGGGCAAGAAGTCGGGGAAAAAAAAGTACATGCTTTCCCTTCAAGAGCACATCCCAGAAGTTGTACTTACTATTTTTACTTATATGCCTTTGGCTAGAGTTTAGTCAAATGGCAATCTCTAGGAGCAAGGACGGCTAGGAAACATTGTCTTAACTGGCTCTGTGCCGGACATTATTTTGAAGGTAATATTTCTAAGGAAGAACTACACAATGTATATGAGGACAACCAGCAGTGTCTATCACATTGAGGAATCACAAAAGAATGATACATACATCTTATTTTTTTCTTGAAATACATAACCATACATTCACTTATAGTGGGCGAGGGAATTTTGCTTATGGGTTTACAGAGTACCTTACACTTCACCCATAAAACACACCTATAATGCATCTTCTTCAATTTCCAGTTCAGATTTTTTGTTTTATGGGGGTTTTTTGGTTTGTTTTTGTTTTTTTAGAGTACTGTCAGAACTTAAAGATATTGTCACACACACACACAAAAAAAACCTACGTCCTTTTACAATTTCTGCCTCTTTTCCAATCTTTTATAATTGTTTTAGGTCATTTCCAAGCATTCAGCTTAATTTTCATAGAAATAACAGCTCCTTTTTCTTCTCACATTCATATTTCATGGGTTTATGTAGGTAACTTACCTAACTATAGTAGCAGGTATAACTGGCATAAGTAGTGTCAGCAACAAACAAATTCACCCTTGGTAAATATACGACTCTACAACACAACTAGAGCGACCAGAAGAGTGAGAACATCCTGAAAAGGATGGCTTCTCCAGCAAAGGGACTGACTGAAAAATTTCTGTTCTCCTAAATTTCTTCTTGCCCAAATCTCCTCAGTTGGCTATTTGAGCAGGAATAGTAATATTATTGCTATTCGTAGTAATAACACTCCCTAGTAATATTCCCTAGTAATTCTATCACCATGTATTAACGATGATGGGGACTTTCCCATTCTATAATCTATCTCCCTCAATCTACAGATGAGGGAAACTGAGGTCCAGAGAAATTAATTACGTTTCCAAACATCAGAGGTGTACTAAGCACTTCCCAAAGGCACCTGCTGCTTACTACACTTTCCACTGCTTCTCACTGGGGGAGAATGGCACTGGCATTCAGGATAGGATCACCTTCACTGTGATGGAACAATCTCACAGACCACGGAAGAGTTAACATCCTGGACCCCAGCCTACTAAATGCCACTGGCAACACTCCCAAGTCATCATGACAAGAAAACAGAAATGTACCCGAGTGGCCAAATGTCCACATCCCTAGATGCAGAAGTGATTTTTTGATGTTGTAGATAGCATAATCTTTTACTTGTTGCCTCCCTGTCATTTCTTGGATAACAACTAGCACAGCTATGGGTCTTGTTTACACCCATGGACAACTCCAAATCCTAAGGAATCTTAAAAGTCTTTTAATCTTCTTGACAGAAGTCAACAAAGCTTAGCCCCAACGTGAGTATGCAAACTATTTTAACATTTCCCAGGAAAAGAGATGCTATAGTTCATTGAACACAGACATCACAATTCTCCCCAAACATATTTTCTAACAGCTATACATACTGGACTCACAAATAAACGGAAACATTAGAAATGGTAACATTACTAAGAAAACAAATGATACCTTCTCATACACCTGCCTGATGAGATCCTTTGCCCAATCTTCTAATGAGTCATTTGATGATTTTCTTATTAGAGCCATTTTCACATCTTAAAAACTTAGGCCTCTATCATATCTGTTCTAATTTTTTTTCAATTTTCTTTTGACAATTTTAAAATTATTTCATCTCAAAATAACCCATCTTCCTTTATGATGTCCAGGTTTCCTACCATCCATTCATTTATTCATTCATTCAACAAATCCTGGTGGGTATTTTGCTATGCACTAGATATTTTTCTGGGTGTTGGAGAATTTAACAAGAGAAACATGGAACAAAATACCCTCGTGCTGTTTAAATTCTTGCGTAGGCTGAGGTAACTTCATCGAGGTTGACAAGGAAGGCCAGATAATGCATTACAAGTATGTCAGGTATTGGTAGATGTTCTGGGGGGAGAAAAAAAGAAGTCAGAGGAAGGGAAAAGGGAGTGACCTGAGTACTATTTTAGGATGGTCAAGGAACAATGCTTTAAGGAAACAGCATTGGAGGAGAGATCTGGAAGGAAGCAAGGGAACAAAACTGATGGATACCTGGGGGGCCAGTCCTGGGGGAGGTCCCAGCAAAGGCAGACGCCCCAAGGTGAGAATACGTCTGCTGTGTTTGGGGACCAGTAAGGTGGCCAGTGCAGCTAGAGGCGAGTAAGAGAAAAAGGAAGAGCAAATGCTTGAACTTGGATATGCTTTTTTTTTTTTTTTTTTGCGGTACGTGGGCCTCTCACTGTTGTGGCCTCTCCCGTTGCAGAGCACAGGCTCCGGATGCGCAGGCTCAGCGGCCATGGCTCACAGGCCTAGTCGCTCTGCGGCATGTGGGATCTTCCCAGACCGGGGCACGAACTCGTGTCCCCTGCATCGGCAGGCGGATTCTCAACCACTGCGCCACCAGGGAAGCCCTGGATATGCTTTTTACTCTCTAAACTTGTAAAAGCATTTGTCCATAATCAAATTTTAATTTTTTTTTTTTTTTTTTGGCTGCGTTGGGTCTTCGTTGCTGCGTGCAGGCTTTCTCTAGTTGTGGTGCGCGGGCTTCTCATTGCAGTGGCTTCTCTTTGTTGAGGAGCATGGGCTCTAGGAGTGCGGGCTTCAGTAGTTGTGGCTCGTGGGCTCTAGAGCGCAGGCTCAGTAGTTGTGGCACACAGGCCTAGCTGCTCCACGGCATGTGGGATCCTCCCAGACCAGGGCTCGAACCCGTGTCCCCTGCCTTGGCAGGCGGATTCCCAATACTGTGCCACCAGGGAAGCCCCTCAAATTTTAATGTTCTTTAAAAGTTTTGGATTAATCTCTTTTTATTCTAAATGGGAAGCTGCTTGTCCTAGCACCATTTATTGAATCTTTCCCCACTGCTTTTATATGTCACCTTTACCATAGACCACCGTCCCACAATACTTGGGTCGATTTTTGGAGATTTTCTCGTCTGTCACAGGAATCTATTCCTGCTCCAATACCATACTATTTTCATTTCTGTAGCCTTATAATGTATTTTACTATCTGGTGGGGCTAGAACATTTCATTAATCTCTAGTCATCTTCACAGATACCAGACCTTGGCTGGTTCTACTTTCCAGCTGATGAAAGAGCTTAAAAACCACTTTATTAAATTCCATGGTGATAGGAAAGAGGAAGAAGCCAAGAATCTACTAAAGCTTAAGTGGGAGGTGGGGACCTTCTTTCCAATCTAAACTCCTAGCCCTCAACATCAGTACCAACCATGTAAGAGTAACCTACACTACTTTGTGATAAAAAAGCATATGGACTGCTGCACTGGACAGTCACTGAAATCGTGTTTATCTGGTGTGATAAAGTGATGTGACTATATAAGTCCTGGAGGGCTGGGCTATGGTGTTGACAGACGGTTCTCAAACTGTGTTCCCTGGACCAGCAGCAGAAACAACAGCAGCACCTAATTTATTAAATGTAAATTATAAGCACCAACCGGGATCTAATGAATGGGAAACTCTGAGGGGGGAGGGGAGCAGCCCTCCAGGTGATTCTGATGAATACGGAAGTGTGAAAACTATGGTTTAGAATCAATAAGAATCCTCTGGAGCCAGGCACATAATATGGTGTTTAAGAGCCCAAACAGCAGTCAGGGTTGTAAGATTTAACCTTGGTTTGAGTACTAACTAGCTGCGTGACCTTGGGAAAGTAACTCACTTGCAGGCTCTCAGTTTCCTCATGAAACCAACGTGGACGATGGTGTTTCTCTCATAACAGGTTTCAAGAATTAAATAAGACTACAAGAAACACGCTTAGAATATAATGTCCCTAGCACATTGTAAATGTTCAATTCATGATAGCTAACATGATGATAAAAAAAATCATAATTTGCTTTCATTTTTATTTCACATAATTTATTCTGAAAAGCCTAAATCCATTCATGCTGGATTTAAGACATCAGGGAATGAGGAAGTACAATTAATGTTATAGTTTTTCTGACTGTGTTTACCGAGAAGTGGCATGGGGCAAGGGGGATAAGGATGGGGGAGGGACAGAGTGAGTCCGCTCCGGCAGGATTTTGTGGGACCTATTTCTAGGATGATGAAGAATTTCCTTTTCTAAGGAAGCCCACTTTTTTTCCCCTTTGAGAGCGAATCGGTTATACAGCCTAGAGATTAATTAAAAGGCCCTAGGGCGAGAAGCTCTTCCCACAAATAACTGTCTACACACTACCACTTCATTTCCTATACATCTCCCTGGCAAGGCCCAACAAAAGCTCAAAGAAGACGGATGGACTTCATAGGGTGACCCAGGGGTCAACTGATTCAGACAGCTGAATTCATCAATATGGGCAGCAAATTCCACCTCAGAGTTCCCTCTGCTAAGAGCAGCTTGTACAATCCTGTCCTGTTGCAAACATTTAACTGGCCCAGAAAAGACAAGTAAGTTGTATTTCCCACAAAGGTACCCCAGAGTCAAGGCCCAGCCCTCCCACACCACTGTACTTTCCCAAATAACACGTTTAGAAAGTCCAAATTGGACACACTGCTTACAAATATGAAACTGTGTATATATATTTACATATATATGTGTGTATATATATATATGCTTTATTTCCAGAATTATTATAATGGGTTGAATAGTGGTCCCTTCAAACATCCTCCTGGAATCTCTAAATGTGATCTCATTTAGAAAAGAGTCTTTGTAGCCATAATTAAGTTGATGAAATCATTCTAGATTAGGGTAGGCCCAAATCCAATGACAAGCCCTTCGAAGAGAAGGGGACGGAAACCCAGAGGAAGAACACTATGTGGTGACAGATGCAGAGAACGCAGTGACACATCTGGAAGCCACGAAGGCCAAGCACTGCCAAGAGTCCCCAGAAGCTAAGGCAGGCAAGGGATGGATTCTCCCTCAGAGCCAAAAGAAGGAACGAACCCTGCCGACACCTTGATTTTAGACTTTCAGCCCTCAGAACTGTAAGAGGATCCATTTTGTTGTCTGAACCCACAGTTTGCAGTAATTTGTTTCAGCAGCTCTAGAAAACTAGTACAACTACATAAAACTCTACCATAAAGAAACTAGACTAGAAGGAAATCACACCCTAAAGCTAAGAGGTCTATACACCTTCCTCTTCATGTGATGGAGTTAATGCTCTTTTTTTAAAAAAATAAATCATTTGACATTGCTGAATTTTCCAAATTGTCTACACTGCACACTTATGCAACAATTGGATCAAAATGAATGTAAAATAATAAATAAAACTGCCTTAAACTCTGTTATCACCAGGATTTTGAAGTTTAAAAAAAATTATCCAAAATCCCTTGCAGGTGGACACATCTATTAAATGCTTTTGTCTCCCAGAGCAAAGGAAAACATACGTATGTGTCCTTCCCTGTGGCTCCAAATATTCCAGACCCAAGATGATGGAGACTCTCCCAGATATCTCTTGTCTCCAAATCTGGGACTTCTTAAAGATGAAAGAATCCTGTCGTTATGATTTCCAAACAACTCACTAAGTCGCTGGAGAAGCTCCAAAGGCCCAGTCCTCAAGGATGCAAATGACAGGAGCCCTCCTGGGGGCCTGATTGCGGAACAAAAGACTTTGAGAAATCATATTATTAGAGTCATTTCATAGTGTCGTTGAAGAAAGAAAACACCTGCATTCTTTTAAAAAGTCCCCCGGGGGCCTGATTCCTCAGCACGCAAACTTGGAGGACCCGCTCTGGGTGTTACATGTACACATCATGAGTCAGTTTTCAAGAATTGTGAAAGCAGTTTCTGCACCACCAAGTCGTTTACCAAACACAAAATCAAATAATGTTCTCATTAAATGCCTTCCGACAGTCAAATGTGCTTGGGTCTATTTTGCAACATGGTGTCAGAATTGTTAAAGCAATGGGGAGCAGAAGTTCAAAAACAGGTCCAAAGACTGGATAATGACCATTTTCTTTATTTTTAGCTTGTTTAGACCTCAAATTGGCTGCTGAAGGGATGTGCTGTTAACTCCCTCCCTTGACTGATCCCTTTGGTGGATGTTTCCTCTAGGAAACATGCAAATGGCATTTCTGAAGAATGCCCCCCACCTGCCTGCTTTCACAAACTCCCCAGAGGCCCCAATTTAACACCAAAGCTATAAACAAGCTGAATGGAGCCTCCTTTAATGTATGCAGATCTGATCAGAAAATTGCAAGTAGCCCTTTACTGGAAATCGCATTATATTTAATTCAATTTCTCACCTTTCAGATACCCCAATAAGCTCAACACCACACCCTCTAATTTTACAGGAGTTTCACCTTTAAGACCCCAGCCTCAAGTAAGCCAACTAGCCTAGGGTTCTTCAGATATCTGACAACAGTCAGATCTCATCCCTAGGCCAGTGAGAATATAAGATTCTGTTTTTGCCAAGGTACTGTTTTCTATTTAGACCAGGAGGGTCAAAATGACAAAGCTTAAGAGTCTCTCTTGGTTAAAGAATTTGTGATCTCAAGCCCTCAAGACCTGGTTTTGAATCCTGACTCCACTACTTATTATTTGCATGACCTACGGCATGTTACCTAACTTCCCTGGGCTTCAGTTTCTTCAGATTTAGAAAGGAGAAGATAAAGTACATGCCTCAGAAAATTGTTCTGAGGATGACAAGAGGTGATGCATGAAAGAAGGCAAGCACACAGCAGGTCCTCAGTCATATCAGCTCCATCCCAAGAGTATCTCCAGGACAGGGAGGATTTAGCTGCTTGGATGTTTTGCTTATTAGCACAGCCGTTCCCACCAAGTGGCACCTTTATTCCAATCTTCCATTCTTATCATCCTTCTAATAGTACATATTCCGTCACTCACTTCTTCAAATCAGCAGTCACAACATCAGACGACTATAGCGGGAAGCCAGGAATGTAAATGGGTGAGGCAGGTCAGGTAAACAATAGGGAATGGTGGGGATTGTGGAAAAAGCTGAACACGTGTGTTCTATCTAAAACAACGGAAGGAATACGAATTGCCCGAAATTTTCATAATTTTTTCATTATTCCAGAGAAAACCTTAAATCTGAATTTTTACCCAAAATATCACAGGTTGGCAACTAATCAAAATTTTAAATCCTGTACAATGTCAACAAAATGTAGGTACAGTCCAGATCTTATCTCAGGAGTTTCCAGGGTATCATCTTGGGTTCAAATATTGTATAAATATCCTTGTTTCTCATGGCTTAGAAAAGGAAGCTTCTGCTTAAGGACTGGTGACTGTGTAAATGGAAGTGTTCAGCATGGCACACTAGGCACCACAAAAATTCATACTTATTAAGCAGGCTTGGGTAAAACGAATTAAGTATTGCCTTGATGATGTGTGATTTTCACCTTGGACATGAATTTTCATGGGTGCCAGGCACAAAAAAGCCCCTTTTCATATACTGACCCCAAGGGCAGCGTCTAACTGTCGTCTTCCTGTTATAGGCTGCAAATTGTTTCTACAAACATCATATGCATATTTCACTTAAGCAAAGAGACTGTGAGCGTATAAGGTCCAATTCTTCTAAACTCCATTTCATCTAAAGTGTACATGTCCTCAGGTGTGTCTGTGATGAGCCATATGAATCTGCTATTCCACCAGCAAGTCTCATTCCTTTAGACCCTAAATCCTCACATGAGGGGGGACTCGACTCTATCTCTTCTGAATTAAGGCCCTAAGACAAGAATCATCACCCCCATTTTTAGCAAGTGAAGGGCTGTGCCTCATGGTGGGGAAGTGACTTGTTCTGTCACATAACCTACAATTGTCAGGGCCGTGAACCCAGGTGATCTTGCTTCTTATCTAATTCTGTTTCCATTAACCCTTCTTCCAACCACAAACGTATACGGAGCCCACGTTACGCATCATGCCCAATGAGGCACAAGGCACACACTATCCCATTTAACTCTCACAATAACCACGTAAGATAACCTCATGGTAATAAGTAGTACTATTCCCACACTGCAGATGAGAAAACCAAGAAAGGCTCAGAAAGGTAAAGTCACTTTCCTAAGGATACTCAGCCTGTAAGAGGCAGAACCAAGACTACAGTTCCAGCGAAGTATCTTCAAAGCCTGTCTCTTTAACCACACAGCTAGAATGCTCCCCCAGCAGCCCTTACAAGCTTCACAGAAATCCTTATGACACTGCCTAGAAATACACATTTCCTCCCAGAGTTCAACCCCCGTGGCTCTCTCATATACAATGCAGGTAGAATCCTTTTGATCTCAAAATGCTCAATGACCTAGGAATCATTCCCTTTAGGGAATGCTCCCTCAGTTCACAGGAAATTCCCTCTGGGATACTCATTAATCGCAGAGTTAAAGGATAATCTTCCAGCTTTTTGAGACCACAAAATAACAAACTCATTAGATTCCCCTCATTCTACCAACCTTAAACAATAGAAGCATAAGGATGAATGACAACCTTTCAACAGAATGTGGATATCACTTTGGGAATTAAAGACAAATAAAATGTGTTTTGAAAAAAAAAAGATGACTGACATCAGTGCTCTGTGTTTTCTCACTATTCATCAGGTACAAATTGTCACTCAGGGTGATTAAACAAGGATTAATTGCCAGGTTGCTCCACAAGCTGAGATGTTTCAAAGTTTCAGCCCAAAGAAAACACACAAATACACTCCAATTTTTCAAGGAATGGGGGTGGAAGTTGGCAACATCTCTTTGGAGGACAATTTGACAAGAGCTCCACAACAGCATGTCGCAGCATAAGAAAAGCTATTGTCATATGGTGTATAATGAGGAACAAGGGAAAACAGCCAAAGCAGCCATGAACCAAAAATATTTAATTCAGTGATAACCCACATACTGGATTCTAAAAGCTAATAAATATATTAGATCTTTATGTCCTTTATACACGGACATATAAAGATGTCCAAAACATATTTCTTTTTTTTTTTTTTCTTTTTGCTGTACGCGGGCCTCTCACTGTTGTGGCCTCTCCCGTTGCGGAGCACAGGCTCCGGACGCGCAGGCTCAGTGGCCATGGCTCACGGGCCCAGCCGCTCCGCGGCACGTGGGATCTTCCCAAACCGGGGCACGAACCCGTGTCCCCTGCATCGGCAGGCGGACTCTCAACCACTGCACCACCAGGGAAGCCCTAAAACGTATTTCTAAGTAAGAAAAAAGTAAGCTATAAAAGACCATATGTGGAATGTGTATTTTCTATAAAATCTTGTTAATAAATAATTATTTGAATGAATCTAAAGAAATAAATCCCAAGCCATAAACAACATATATTTCTAGCTGTGGAGGTGAGTAAACTGTTTCTGTACAGGGCCAGCTAGTAAATACTTTCAGTTCTGTGGACCATGAGGGTTGTCTCAACTACTCAATTCTGCGACTGTAAAAGCAGCCGTAGATGATGCTAAATGAATAGGCATGGCTGTGTTCCATTCAAACTTTATTTATGGACTTAAAATTGAAATTTCGTGTAATTTTTTTTTTTTTTTTAATTTTTGGCTGTGTTGGGTCTTCATTGCTGTGCGTGGGCTTCCTCTAGTTGCCGGAGCAGGGGCTACTCTTCATTGCGGTGCGCAGGCTTCTCCTTGTGGTGGCTTCTCTTGTTGCGGAGCACGGGTTCTAGGAGCACGAGCTTCGGCAGTTGCGGCACGCAGGCTCAGTAGTTGTGGCTCACGGGCTCTAGAGCGCAGGCTCAGTAGTTGTGGCTCACAGGCTCCAGAGTGCAGGCTGGGTAGTTGTGGCGCACGGGCTTAGCTGCTCCGCGGCATGTGGGATCTTCCCGGACCAGGGTTTGAACCCGTGTCCCCTGCATTAGCAGGCGGATTCTTAACCACTGCGCCACCAGGGAAACCTGTGATTTTTAAATCTTTTATAATAGCCATGTCTTATTTCAAAATCAGAGATAATACAGATACTTTGGGATGAACATACATATTTCCTCAAAAGAAAAACCTCTATTTAGGTGCTTCCGCTTCTACCGGGCATATTATCAAATGCTAATGACATAAGGAAGGTGAGCCAACCAGCATTTCTTAGCTGCTAAGCATCTTTCCCTACCTAGAGGATTCCAAGAATTTCTTAGGCGCAAGCGCGTGGACACACACACGCACACGCACCCCATCTCCTTTTTTTCCCCTTTTCTTGGCACACCAGTTGACTGAGACAGAGTGGTTTTTCCTGCCCAAGCAAAAGAAATCAGTGGGAACCCATTTCTCAGCCAAATTACAACCACTAAAGGAAACCAGGCCAGAATCTCCCCAGCATTACCACCTCAGTCATCAATCAACACAATTACCAGGGCAACTAAGGAAAGATGCTTTTCAAGGCGCAGTCCTGGCTGATCCAGTGAGCGCTGCTTGGGGAACAGCCGCTCAGAGGCCAAGCATCCTGCCTGGAAAGGCGGCCGTTGTCCCCAGACTAACCACTCTGCATAATTAAAATGACTTCACAAGGCTACCATTGCTCTGGGCTTTCCGTATCAGCCGCTCATCAAAGTGCAACTCCGGGAGGCTTGTTCTGAAAGCCAGCCTTTTAATGCAAGAGTCAAATCTACATTTATCAGCAAAGCTGAAACGTTAAAGGGATTACAAGGAGCTTAGAATCCACCGGCGGTTCATTGATCCGGTCTTGCCAGCCTCATCTCCACATGCCCTTCAGAAATGGCTTTAGTCTGTTCCCTGGTTCTTTGGTTGCCTTTGATTTTAGCACCATTCTCAACCAGGTTGGAGGGGATGTTTCCTTTAGCTCTGAACCTCCCAAAAGGTTCTCAGATTCCTTTCTTCTAAAACTAGGAGAAGCTACTTGCATATTCCCTTACTAGCGGTATAGACCCGGCGTCGGCAAACATTTTCTGTAAATGGACAGAGTAAATGTTTTTGGCTTTGTAAACTGTACATTCTCTGTTTCAAGTACCCAACTCTACTGCCGTAGGTCAAAACCAGCCACGGACAATATATAAATAAGTGGGAGTGACTCTGTTCAGATAATGATTTATGGGCACTAAAATTTGAATTTCATAGACCTTGCATATGTCATGAAATAATATTCTTTTGATTTTTTTTCCAACCATTAGAAAATGTTAAAACCATGCATGGCTTATGAATCATACAAAACAGGTGAAGGGTCTGATTTGGCCGGCAGGACCAAACAGGAGTTTGCCAACTCCTATTATAAGTATGTTCCAGGACCAGACGCATCAGCATCACCTGGGAGCTTGTTAAAAAATGCAGCATCTTAGTCCTCTGCCCTCAAGCCTGTTGAATCAGAATCTGCATTTGAACAAGATCCCCTGGTGATTCATATGCCAGCCAAGTTTGAGAATTTCTGGTCCAGAACACAGAATTTTCAAGTCTGACAGGGTTGGAAGTCAGACAGCCCCACTGACTAAGGGCTGCAGAACCTTAGGCAAGTTATTTAACCTGAGACTCACTTTCCTTAACTATCAGAAGGGGTGTAAATAATTGCACCCAACTCCAAGGACTGTTGCAAGTGAAAGATTGGAAGCATGTGAGACACTCCCCTGGCAGTGTCAACGCTTTAACAATGGCAGCTAATATGACAGAAGATATTATTTTTTTAATATGATTTTTGGAGAAATGAGAATACTCATTTAGGGTTCACAATTTCCAATCACTTCCAGGACCTGACAGGTCACCTAAGTGTTTAAAGAGGTCCCCGAATGCGACTGGAATGTTGGTGGCTAGGGTGAGTCAAGGTCACACCCATCTAAAGGGAGACCTCTTGTGTGCTGCCACATAGGAAAGTCGGCCCCATGTTACCACATCTTTGGATTCTTCAAGAGAAGCTGGAAACCTGGATTTTCATGTTAGAAAAAGCCCCGCATTTAATGCACTGTGCAGACCAAACAAAACCCATCCACAGGCTGGATGTGAGCCCAGGGCCTCTAGTCCGTGACCTCTGCCTTAGAATAGAGAAGTCACAAGAGGCAGGGAGTCACAGGGAAACCAGCCTGGGTTTTAGAGCCAAATCCTAGCTTCATTCTCAGTAGCCAGGAGACCTTGGGCCACCGTTTGAACAACTGTGAGCCTCAGTTTCTCATCAGGAAAATCACCACATCTGCCTCATCGGTTCTGGTGAGGACGCAACAGAAATGTACGTATCAATAAAAATGCGGGGAGACAGCTCTGGACAGAGTAAGTACACACACAGCCTTGTCACTGCTGATGCTGCCTTGGTATCATTATCATCATCTCGAGTCCTCAGCGCCTAGGCATTCACAGGGCAAATCGTCCCTGTAAAAACGGCTATTTCCCCCTCCTGCTCAAAGTGGGTACACACAAGCAAGTCCAATTAATCCCCGCTCAGAAAGCCGTCTCGTAAGCAGAGTACACTAAGTGCCTAGTTATTAATGATTTTCTTCTGGCCACAGTCCACAAAGATGCCTTAATCTTCCTGTTAATGAGAATTCCCTCAGCAGCCTGGCCACTGCGGGATTTGTCCCGGGCTGCCTGGAGGGGCAGCTTTTTTGGGGCCAGGTCACCTGCAGGGAGCAGTGCCCATCTTTGCTCCCCAGCTGCCCTACATCAGGTGGAGGAGAGTGCTTTGGCGGGCGATTATGAGCCCTCTCCAACACATGGAACTCCTGCGGGGTTTGTTTTTTTGTGTGTGTTTTGTTGTTGTTGTTTGTTTTTTTAGAAATCCTAAAAATCCCCACATTTGCCACCTAAAGGTGCGGGTGACAATATAAATGGGGGAGGAGAATGAGTCCTCAGGAAAATCTCCATAAAAGATAACAGCCCTCCACAGAACCGTAGGCATCTCTGCTCACACACAGAAGCCCCAGAGGGCGGAGAGCCAGCTGGCTGAAGCGGTGCCAGGTGTTGTAGCTCAGCTTTCCTCAATCTTTGCTCTGCACATGAATCAGCTGGGGATCTTGTTAAGGCCTACAGTCAGATTCAGCAAGTCCAGGGCAGGGCCTGAGACTTCACATTTCTAACCGGCTCCCGTGAGACGGTGATGCTGCCGGTTCCTGCCTCAGGTTTGAATCAACAGGACCCTCCTCCCTTGCTTCATCTAAGTCTCTGTGCAAATGTCACCTCCTCAGAGAGTCCTCTCTGGACCACCTTATCTAAATTGTAATTATTTGTTGAATGAGGGCAGGAATCCTGTCTATTTCGTTCTTTGCCGTATCCCCGGCACAGCGGAGCACCTGGCACCAGCAGGCCCTCAAATATTTGTTCAGTGGAGAGATCCCAGCGTGACGGCTGAGGAAAATGCAACTCAGGGAGCCTGAGTCTTTCGCCCAAGGTCACACAGCTTGGCAAAACCAGAGCAAGACCACAGCCCTGCTCTCTCTGGACTTCAAAGCCCCAGCTCTCTCCAGCACACCAGAAAGGGAAGCGAAGTTTGTTTACCACCCGCTTCCTCCCAAGAACTTCAGTACCTTCAGTGCTGCAGGCAGGAACGCGAGTCCATTCTGCTTTTAGGAGCTGCCTGCCGTGTGGACAATGGTTGGGAGGGGGAGCCTGTAGAAGCAGAGGGACGAGCTGACACCCATGAGCCGTAATATCTAGTGTGCCTTGGTACTTGGGGGCAAAGGCCTTTGGTCTCCTTGCAACAGACCGAAGGCAGCCTTTCAGCCTGTGTCAGGCTAGCCTTTCCTCCTATCCGGATACAACTGTCTCTCCCAGGGGCTCAGAGTGCCCCCCCCCCCCCAGTCAGAGGAGTAGAAACGGAGCATACTGTGGATTTCAAACTGCCAAAAAGAATACTGTGCCCTAACCCAGAAATGGCTGTCCCCCTTCTCTCAAAGGTCACCCAAAACATGCCCATGAGGGAAAAGGAGGGGGCAAAAAGCAAGGATCTGCTTCCTTTCCAGCAATGGGTGGAAACACCATAAAAACCGCATTCATGGAGGCTTTTCTGCTGCTAGTGAAGAAACTGCTTCTGCACGAAAACCCATCTCAGCCTCATGAAAGGCTCTTTCCGAAAGAAAGGCTCCATAATGGGCTGAAAATCAAACGCTCGTTTTCCCCTCACAAAACCAGCTGGGTTAAAAAGGCTTAAGGGGCTCTAAGAAGCTGTGGTCATGACAGTCTAAAGTGACCGGGGGACGCCCAGCAGCCTCGAGCGAGCTAGTTATGATTCCTCCAGGGCAACAGCCGAGAGGAAGCTAAAAATAATTGACAAAAGTAGCTAATGTTTATTGTGTGCCTGGTATGGAGCGAACAATGTGTTTTCAATATCTCATTTCATCCCTACAATAAAGCTGTGAGGTTAAGTACCATAATTATTCCCACTTAACGGAAGAGGGAAACTGAGAACTAGGGAGAGTGGCTGGAGGTCAGAGGTCATAGAGACCAAAAGGAGGGGCACCTGGGTACACACGCACACTGTACCACTGCCCCACAGGCCTCTGGTCAGAAGTTGACCCAAAGGCTCCAGAGTAGGAGAGGAGCCGGAAATCACTCTCCTGTTCATCACTCTGCCTTTCCCACCCCCATTAGAGCACAAGATGGTTCATACAGGAAGCAATCAGCACCGTCACACAGGATCGGGTTGAAAAAAATGACGCTTCTGCACCTATTCCCATGTATCGCCACTTTCACATTGGGGACACACCAGGGGCCAGTCCAGAGCACACCTATCTGGGCTACAACATTGGCAGGACTGATGGATGCCTACGTCTGCGCATTATATATTTATAAGGTCGCCCGGCCCGGCCTCTGCCACAGAAGTTATTAAATGCTAGGGAGCCATAAGGGCTGCACTCAGTGTCCTGAAACAAAGGCAAAGAGGCTGCCAGACCCATCAGAGGCAGGAACAAAAGCATCTAATTTCTGAAGGAGCCGGTTGGGAGTTTCCTTAGAACTGGGTGCCCAGCACACATGACCAACTGGGAGAAAGGAGAGAAGCACACACAGAGGGGAAAAAACCAAACCACACCACACCAAATCAAGGCAGGCCTTTCTCCCCAGTATCCAGAAACAGCATTCTTCAAAGGGACATGGGGGTGGGGGGCAGGAAGATGCATTAAGCAAAGAGAGAAAGGGTTCCAATGTTGCAGAATTTTCTCCTGCAACGGCTCTGGCCTTTTCATGAAGTTGCCAAGAAGGCTCCATCTCTTCTCTTTATGTAGCCAAACAGAGGGCCTGTAAGCCTGCACCCTAACTTTTCCCAGCCGGAGCCCCAGCAGCCAGATGTACTGGGAGGGCACCCAGATCCCTTGTCCCCCAAACATAATCATTCCAATCCAGGCTGGGGCTGCCTGGAAGTCAACATTCACGGCACATTAATAAGAAACATCTGGCCACCGAAGAGGGTTGACACAGCACAGGCAGGCAGTGGTGGATTTGTGGTTGGGACCCAGAGTTACAGAGGCTGAATTAAAAACACAATTGGAAAACACCAGCTAGTCCCAGGAATCCTACACATGCTGTACTGCGGCACTTGGAAAAACTGTCGTGCCTTGAATCGCTTGGGACAGAGTGACTTAGATACACAGAGGGTGGGTGCAAAAGACCCAAAACTCTCACATCAGGGAAATGCAGCCTGAGCCCGGCTCTCCTGCATTCTCAGTGTCTGGTCACCACTTCCACCTTCAATATTTGTAGCAGATGTAGTCCCACTATTAAAAGAACAGCCTTTGCATTCTTTCCATGTGACTTACGCGTGAATTTAAAAGGCAAAAAATGTGCCTGTGTTCCTATATACACATATATGACATATATGTATAGATTTCCCCCCTGCAGTGGTGTGTCTTTAGGAATCCCATGTAAGGGGTCCTACCTCCATTTATGCAAGGCGAACCCTGGGCACTGGTCACCACAGGCGTTACATGGCTGGCCTCTCTCAATCCGCCCCAGTCCGGTCAACTTCAAAACAAAAAGACAACACAAGCATGTTTCCGCCGCCGGGGCTCCCTCCAGAGCCCCACTGTGCCCCAGGCGGGACGGCCTGCCTCTCCCACCCCACCTCCTCTGATTTGACTCCGAAGCTCCTCTCCGAGGTAGGGGGTTTGGGGTGGGGCGCTGCCGGTGCCCCTGGGGTGGTCTCTCGCCTGGGGAAGTCTAGGCGGGCTGTCTCTGGCGTGGGCACCAAGCCACCAAGAAATGGCCCTGGCTGGGGCTTTGTCTCCCCCAGACACCTTGGTCACGGGTTTCTAAGAAACAAAAGCAAGACCTTTCTGCTTCCCAGAGTCCCTAAGAAGCGACCATAGCGCGCTCGCCTTAGACCAGGCTAGGGCTCCCGGGAAGGGGGCAGCACGGGACACCCCAAAAAACAGCCCCAAAGTCAAGTCCGCGGCTAGAGCTCCAAGAAGCTGGAGCTTGGGTGCTGGGAATGCGACCTGCCTTAAGGGAAGGGGCGAAGGAGGGGTGCGGGGGGCGGTGACATTCAGGGTCACGGTTCCCGGTGTGGCTCTCCCCGGGACTCGGGATCCGGACTTAACCCCGTCTGCCCCTACGAGCTGTCCCGCGCGCCCGGGCCACACCCCCGCCCGCGGGGCCGGCTTACCTGGGGCCACAGGTGCGCGGCCGCCGGGCGGAAGGAGTCTGGGCTGGGGCGCTCGCGGAGGGCCGGGGTACCCGGGGATTGGCCCCGCTCGGGCGGGGCACACTCACCGAGCGGCTGGAGAGTCTTTTCCGGGAGCTCCGGCTGAACATGTCCGGGCGCCTCCTGCAAGCAGCGCCGTCCGTCGGTCCGTCCGCACCGCGGCCGCGAGGGCGGGTCGCCTGGGCGGACACCTTCGGCGGGCACCTTCGGCGGCCGGTGGGCTGTCTCCGCCTCGCAGCCCCAGGCTGGCTCCGGAGCACACGCCTCGCCCTCCTCCCTCGCCTGTGCCTCTCGCCCTCCCGCCCGCAGGTCCCTCCCTCTCTCCCGGCATCCCCCCGCCCTCCCCGGGCTCGCCCCGCGGTCCACGGGCCCTTCCCGTCGCTCCCCGGGGGGCGCCCAGCTGTGCCTAGTTTCTCCCTTCCCCTGCTTCCCGGCCGGCCCACCGGGGATTACTCCCTTCCCTCACCTGGGCCCGCCCCCGAAGTCTCTTCCCTCACCCTCGCCACGTAAGTTAAAGGCACGGACCACTTCAAGGCCCTTGCTGCTGTACCTGGGATAGGGGGTGGAGGTGGAGGGTTGGGCGTGGAGATTTTGTTTTTTTAATTAAAATATAATTCACCTACAGTAAAAATCACCCATTTTAGTGCACAGTTCTGCCAGTTTTGACTAATTCATACAGACCTGTAACCAGCAGCACGATCAAGATACCGAAGTCCCATCACCCCCAAAGTGGACTCTTTTAAAAGTCTGCACCATGCGTGGAATCTATTTAGTATTTACTAAGTGTTGGTAAATGAGACGAAGCAGGATGAAAAATGGCCCTATATCTACTTCTGCAGGAGATGCTCATTAAGTAACCACTGACGGCAAGCTTTGAATCCCCCGTGACCATTCTTTTTCCACCACTTGCTAGCTAGTAATCTTCCCAAATTAACTGACTTCTTGTTGCTTCTGTCTCCTTATCCATATCAATTTTAAAAGCTATAACAAGAGTCCTAACCTCACAGCACTGTTGAGAAAGATGAGCTGGGACACCTAATAGTTGTTATACATGTTATAACAGGCACAAACTAAGGGCTCATTAAAATCAGCTGTGAAAAAAAAATTGCAAGCCATGGTGTCCACTTAACGTTGATGTTTCAGCTCACCCATCCCCTGAGAGAACTTTCCTGATCCCCCATTGTAACATCTCTCACACACGCACTCCCTCATATGGCATGTAGCCTACCTTGAAATGATCTTGTTTACTTATTTGTCAAAAGAAGACATTCTTGTCTGTGTCAAAAAGATAATTCTCCCAGTTTAGTGTTTTTCCAGATGAGACGCTGAACTTGAGTGAAGAAAAGCAGCTTGGTGGGGGGAATGCAGCAAATTAGTGGCAAGGCCAGTCTACCTGTACCCCAAATCCAAAACAAGAGGATGACGCAGCTTCCATACCACCCCCCCTCCCCCGCTGTGAGTATGTATTAGTTGATGACCTTCAGTGCCCCGAGGGCAAGGTTTGGTTTGAGTTCAAGTTTGGTGAAGGGAGTGAGGTCTTGGCCTCAGGAGCAAAATTTACAGGGGTGCCCACAAACTCAGTAATCAAGATTTTTAGGCAATAAATTAAAGAATCAAAATGAACGCAAAGAAAGTCCATGATGAACAGAATATCCTTTTAAAGATAGGATCCTATCCACCATGTACACATCTCTGCCTAACTCACCTCACCCTAATCCTAGCTCTGGGAAAAATGCTCCAAAACTCAGGCACCTAAAGGGTAGATTCCCCTATATTGCATTTTTCCATTTACCCACCGCCCGCCGTCACCAGTGGAGGGTATGCTTGCAGACGGTAAACGCCATGGCCCATTCATCTCTTGATTTGCCCAGGCCTAGCGCAGGGTCTGGCTCATTGCTAACGCTCCATGTTTGTTCAATGACTAAATAGAAGGCAGTAGCTTTGGTAGGCCTGGGGGGCAGGGAGTGTTAGCAATTCAGACCCCAGTTACAATCAGTACCAGCCCAGGATGCTCACCTGGTCTTCTCAGCAGGGCTACCACACAGCCAGCGCTGCACCACACCGCACATGGCCTTATAACTGGCAGGAACAGGTTGGGAGGGCAGTGTTCACAATGCAGTCATTGCCTATTTGTATTTTAATTATAAAGATGTTTAGCGAAGGTCAGTAACGAAACCGGTGCATTACAAGTTGCGAACAGATGGAGGGAATGCTCTCCATACAGAGGAAGCAGCACCTTTTTCAAATTCCCTGGAAGGAAACCCAAGAGCCAGTGGCAGTAACCCTGCCCACATCTTGCTCCTGGGTAGATGTGGGTGGTAAAAGAGGCAACAGTAGTAACGCCCTGGGGAACATGGTTTGAGTGTTTCTAGACCTTAACTTTTGTTACTTGATCAAACAGGAGACAAGATATAAGTGGTCTCCACATGTTTGTCTGAACAAGCCACACGCACAAGTCCCAATCCCACCTCAAAGGGGGCGCCAAGAGTGTCTCCCCTACCACCTGCCGTAAAAGCATGTCCTCGGGGACGAGTGCCCCTGGGTCCATCTCTTCAGAGCAGGAACCCGTTTTCCCTGAACTTATTTACACCTCAGGCTCACTTATGAGCGGCAGAATCTTACCTATCTATTCAACAACCACTTTATCTTGCTTAGGAAGATAAAGCTTAGTAACCCAGGAAGGAAAATGTATCCTCACTGTCAGCTTTAGGGGAACAGTAGACCATTTTATTTTGCTTTATCACTGCATGTGCCCCTCACAGACATCTTTGATGTATGTTTCTTCCTCACCTCTCAAGGCAATACAATTACTAATGGAACCTGAAGAAATCCTCATCCACAGCTACTGACATGGGCAGATGCTTCTGCTATAATATGAAGTGGAAAAACAAAACCAGTGTAAGCTGTGGGCTTTAACTAGTCTTAAAACGCATGCGTCGAGAAACTGGAAAGAAACACATAAAACCTTAAAATGGATTGATGGTGAAATAAGTTTTTTCTTTTTGCCTTTTAAATGTATTTCCTATAATATGTATTCATTTTATAGTCAGAAACGTAAACTTATTTATCTAGATTGACAATAAGGGCCCTGTTGCCTGAAATATTCTAACATCAAATCTGGATCAGGTGTAGCAAGGAGCTGTTTATCTCCCCTCCCCCTTGGCCTGTATGTACTTGTCTTCTGTATCTTGGCCTTTACAGTTTTATCTTAACTAAGTCTGTGACTGTTAAGCCAGGTGAAGCCTCCGGACGCCCCGTTCCTACATAGCTGCAGCGAACCTTAGGGATCTATCCACACAGTACTTTCTAAGATAGGGAAGAAGAACACAGCATCTCAGCACGGCCTCACCCAGGTGCATATTTCTTTCAGGTACTTACTAGAAACAATTCTGAGTATTGCAACAGGGCTAAAATCTCCCTGAAAAACAGCCAACACTTAGACACTCCATCAAAGCATCCTCCTAGTCAGAAGTCTACAAATAGTATTTGAAAAAGACTGTGTAAAGTCATGCGTGGTGAGGGAGTGGATGGAGGTAACTAGAGAGACGATCCTCTCTCGGTAGTGGGATTATCGGAGACTTTTTTCTTTCTTCCCAATGCACATGCTTCTGTGGTCTACAAATTTTCTTGTATGAGCATGAAACTGACATACACAATCAGAAAAAATTAAATCAGGACTTCCCTGGCGGCGCAGTGGTTAAGAATCCACCTGCCAATGCAGGGGACATGGGTTCAAGCCCTGGTCCAGGAAGATCCCACATGCCGTGGAGCAACTAAGCCCGTGTGCCACAGCTACTGAGACTGAGAGCTCTAGCCCTCGTGCTGCAACTACTGAGCCTGCATGCTGCAACTACTGAAGCCTGCACACCTAGAGCCTACGCTCCACAACCAGAGAAGCCACTGCAACGAGAAGCCTGTGCACCGCAATGAAGAATAGCCCCCGCGTGCCGCAACTAGAGAAAATCCGTGCACAGCAACAAAGACCCAACGCAGCTAAAAAAATAAATAATAAATAAATAAATTTAAAAAAAAGAAAAATTAAATCAGAAGAAAACTGGAATAAAAAGACAGTGTTGGCAGGCTAAATATTTCACAGGGCATTAAATCATCTTACATTTATAAATATATTCTAATATGTGTAAAGCAAAAATGTTAGAAATGATCAAAAGTACTACACTAAGGGCTTCCCTGGTGGCGCACGGGTTGAGAGTCCGCCTGCCCATGCAGGGGACACGGGTTCCTGCCCCAGTCCGGGAAGATCCCACATGCCGCGGAGCAACTGGGCTCGTGAGCCACAATTACTAAGCCTGCGCTCCACAACAAGAGAGGCCACGATAGTGAGAGGCCCGTGCACCGCGATGAAGAGTGGCCCCCGCTTGCCACAGCTAGAGATAGCCCTTGCACAGAAACAAAGACCCAACACAGCCGTAAATGAATAAATTAATTAAATTAAAAAAAAATACACGTATATTTGATTTTTTTTTTTTCTGCCACACTGCGAGGCACGTGGGATCTTAGTTCCCTGACCAGAGAGCGAACCCGTGCCCCCTGTGGTGCAAATGCAGAGTCCCAACCACTGGACCACCAGGGAAGTCCCATATTTGAATATTTAAAAGTCCAGAGACTGTAACAAAAAATACTACAGATTGTGATCGATTGTTTTGAGGTTTGAGTTTCAGGTGATTTAATAGTTTCCCTTTTGCTCATCTAATTTTTATAAAATGAGTCTGTATTCCTTGTATAATAAATAAAGGTAAAAATACGAAATATAAAAATAATTACATAACTTTTTAAAGTTCTAGAAGATTAGGAGGTCCTAAGTGGTAGAATATAGATTTCTTTTCTTTTTTTAACTATCTATTGTGTTTCTACAAGAAACATGTATTGTTTTGAAGTAAAACAGGCTTTTAAATTTGAAAAATAATGGATTTTAAATATGCACAAATACTTCCCTTGGAAGATAAATACCAGTATGCCTGGAAGGAGGCATTTCAGGTTTTATGTCTTTGCAGTTGTCTAAGTTTTTCCCCCATGACGTGTGTCTTTTGTAATAACAGAAAAATATGTTTTTGTTTTCGCTTCTACTGACACTCCTTTCAACCATGCATGTGAGGGCTTATAATGCTGTGCTCCTTGTTTTCCTAGTACCCTTATAAAACACAAAGATGCAAAGCTGACGTTTTTAATAATCCCTTGCACTTAGGTAGCAGTCTACTGTTTGCAAAGTACATTCATAAATATCACAGCAGAACCCCAAGTTTCCCAGGAAGGTCAGAAGAGGAACCAGATGCTCGCTGAGGTGGTGGGCTTTGTCATCACCTTGTGCTGTTCAGAGAGGTGGTTCCAGAAGGAATGAAGCCCCGCTTTGTTGTCCGAGGATTTCGTGATCTGTTCCTGCCTTTGGGGATCGCTTTCTATTAAAGCGCTCTCTCTCTCTCTCTCTCTCTCTCTCTGTCTCTGCCACTCACACATCCACACACAGAGTGTTCAGGGTTTCTCACGTGCCTGAGGTGGGATGTGGGTGCATCTAAGGGGACACCTTTTAATTTTTTTTTAAATAAATTTATTTATTTTTGGCCGCGTTGGGTCTTCGTTGCTGTGCGCGGGCTTTCTCTAGTTGCCGGAGTCGGGGCTACTCTTCAATGCGGTGCGCGGGCCTCTCACTATCGTGGCTTCTCTTGTTGTGGAGCCCGGGCTCTAGGCACACGGGCTTCAGTAGTTGTGGCCCGCGGGCTCTAGAGCGCAGGCTCAGTAGTTGTGGCTCATGGGCTCTAGAGCGCAGGCTCAGTAGTTGTGGAGCACGGGCTTAGTTGCTCCACGGCATGTGGGATCTTCCCAGACCAGGGCTTGAACCTGTGTCCCCTGCATTGGCAGGTGTATTCTTAACCACTGCACCACCAGGGAAGTCCCAACACCTTTTAATTTACCCAAGGTGCGCTAGAAGGACCAGCATGTACTGAGGAAGGTGAGTGGACATCCTTCCCCCTTGACTACCTGTTTCTGCTTCTTCCCCAGCCTCTCTGCCCCGCACTGCTCACCTCTCAAGGCTGCCCTTTTCCTTCCAGCTCTCAAGTCGTTGTTGTATCATTTTCCTGCAGCGCCTTCTGTCACATGAATAGGAACCATAGAAAGGAGAGCGAAGGGAGCTTCCTGGTACCCATTTCCCCTGCTGCCGTAGTCTGTGCTTGAGAAGCATCCTGCAAATGAGGATACTGGTTTGACACAAGAAGCTGGTATTTCTCCTCAATCCTAACTCAGAAATAAATTCTGACTCCAGCCCCTACCCTCCTATTTAATGGCCTCTTTGTCTCACCAAGACACAGGATTACTCAGTGGTTCTCAACCTTTGTAGGCTTATACTTTCTGACGGTAGACTCTTGGAGGGCTCACTTGAAGGAATTAAAACACTCAAGACAAGACTTAATGGGTCAGCCATCAGGACAAAGCAATTGCTCCAGTAAGGTAAGGACCGCAGCTGTCTTTTTTACTTCCTCTTTAGCACTCACCAGCTTGGATGCGACAGCGTGTCTCAAACTTGGCTAAACGCTAGGAATGACCTTGGGAACTCTGAAGAATCCCAACACCCAGGTCACACCCCAGGCCAATTAAATCAGAATCTCCAGGATGGCCCAGGCATCAGCATTTTACGAGCTCCCCCTGTGATTCCAACACGCAGTCACGAAGCACATCTATTGACCCTGGGAATATTTAGGCAAAGGTTTCTCACAGGCAGTTTCTTTGGCTGTGACTTGCACCTGCTATGCTTTTTTCTTCCTTCCAGAAGCTGTGCCCAGCTCTGCACCCCTCGGAATAAACTGCTCAACACCCAGGTAACAGGTGACAACATATACCTAAGGAAGGTGGGTCCGGGTGTCTGGAGGGCCTCATGTTTGCTATGCTTGGAGCAGAAAGGACAGAGCCAACTCTGCTCCAGAGGAGTAAACGATTGGGAGGGGGCTAGGGGTTTGTGATGGAGGAGTGTCTCCTTATTGGCTGTGTGCGCAGGCTTTCAATGGGAAAGATATACCTAACGGGGATTGTTCAAGGGAAATGTTGTACGGTGTCTGATGTGGTTCCCACCCCAAGACATAAGGAATCTGCCATAAAACCACAATATTCGCAGATACTTGCCAGGCTTAGATCCCGGAAGGCGGCTGGGCTTTGTGTCCAGGCTGGCAAAGAGCCAGCTCTGAGCTGACTTCTGGTGACAAGAAGGCAGCCTAAACCTGGGCCTCGAGAGTCAAAACTCAACCACAGCAGCACTAAGTATGTTCATGGGTCAGAGTGCATTGGAGCACATGTGCTGGGCTCAGGGCACCCTGATGGAGACCCACTGGATTGAGGCCTGGGTAAGGCTACCAGCCAAGGTGGCTCCTGTGCTCCAATGAGAATCATTCATTAGCCTCTGTGAACACAGAGGACGATCGAATCCACAATGTCCATGAAAGAAAAAGCGTCCGATTCCAGAAAAAAAGGGGCATGGATTTCACATCTCCCATTTACCGTTGGCTTCTCCACAGGAAAACACATTTCTTCAAAGGCCCAGAGCTAAGTTATCATTTCAGAGACCCAGAGATCGGGTGTTCTTGACCCATCAAACGGATCAGATTTCTCAAGGTATCAACCAGTTGGCTTGCTCTTACCCGCCATTTTCATGAGGCTTTTTTCCCCTTAAACTAGCAGCCCCCTAACACCAAGCCTGATCTACTATCTTGATGAGACACTTTCCTGATTCTTTCCAGCTGGGAAAGTTGCCTCTGTTGTCTAGGCCAGCAGTTCTCAACGCTGGCTGCACACAGGGACAGCCTGAGGGGTCATCTGCTTTAATATGTCACGTCTGGCCCCATCCCAGTCAATTAAATACGTATTCCTGGGGTGAGACTTGAAAATGGAGTTTTAAAGCTCTCCAGGTGAGTTTAAAGTCCAGTCAGGGTTTAAAACCTCAAATCCATCTCTTTTTCCATGAGTTCTTTCCTCATCTGCGTAGATTCCCCTTCTGTCTGCCGACTTTGCATCGCCCTTATCCCCCACTCCTCCCCTCCGCCTCCCTACTCAAAGTGGACAGTACATCTCTTCTACGTGGGTGAAAGAGGAGGGAAACACAGGGTAGGTAAACACCTCTGATTCCTTGTTCTTCAAAGGTGATGTCAGCAACCAGCAGCCTTGAAATTACTACCTGGAAGCTCACTTACATGACATTATCCTGCTAAATCAGAATCTGCATTTAAACAAAATTCCCCAAGTGGTATGAGTACACATTGGAGTTTGAGAAGCAGTGTTTTAATTAACACATAAGCCCACATCCTCATCCACAGGACCACCCTGAAGGCCTTCCTTGATGCACCAGGACTGGAATTCTATGCTCCAAACCCTGAGTTCTCCAAGACACCGATTCTGTATGAAGCCCTGTCCTAAATGCTGCCATAGACACCGGTTCATTTTATCCTTGCGGCAGCTCTGTGACGTCAGTTTAGTATTATCCCTAAATGAAAGAAAACAATGTTCACAGAAGTGACATGATTTGTCCAAGTTAGTAAGTGACAGACTTGAGATTTTGGTAGAGGTCTGTTTGATTCCAAAGTTGGTTCTCTTTACAGTAAAACAGGTGTCAAGGTGCTTCTCCCAGAAACGGGCAGGCACATAGAGCAGATGAGATGGCTCCCGCCATCCTAGCCCTTCTGGCGTTGCACGGAAGCTTCCTAGATTCTCTTTCTGATGATACCAGAGAAGGTGAGATCAGCTGTCCTACTCCAGCGGTGTGTCACTGTCTCACCTTGGAAATGACCGAAAGGAGTGTCAGAATGGTGTTCACGGCACTGCTGAGAATCCTCCAGAGAGCACGGTCTGTTTGGCCCCTTCCTGGTGGAATTCTCCTGGATATGGAGTTCATTTCCTCTCCGGCAGAGAATCGGATCTCTTGAGTATTAAAGCTTATACTTGTCTTTCGTTTTCTCTTCTTCAAGCCAAAAAATCATCAAACCAGATGGCCCTTTCTCTGTCGTGAACAGGACATGTACAGTTTAAAGCAGTTGTAAAAAATGATTGGAACTTAGTTTTGAACAGAACCGAACCTTCCTACTTAGCTTATAGCTGGGGTCAGTACGGCCAAGCCGCTAAGTAAAACTACTTACTCTCTGGCCCACAAAGCTACCTCTTTCATCTTCTAAGCAGGATAATCGATGCCACAGACTAGGTTGAAAACTAGATCTCGGCAGAGGCTCCCGGCATTCCTTGAGCTTGTAAAATGGATGAGTAGACTGAATTGTCCTTTCTTCATAAAGGTGGCTGCTAAGACATGGGTCTGTATCAGTCATGGCAGCCCAGCTGGTAAAACAGTAACTCTCACACGCCAATCCAAAGAGCTGTTAATTTCTTGCTCAGGTCACTGTCCAAGGCCAGGGGAAGGGGTGGGGGCAGCGGTGGGGGAGGGGCTATGCTCGTCTCCACCCAGACATTCAGGCCTAGGATTCTCCAAACGTCTGCATCTGCCATCTTCCAGAAGTACACTGTCCAATACAGCAAGTCACTCGTCGTATGTGTTATTTAAATGAAAAGCAAAAATTCACTTCCTCAGTTGCACGAGCCACATTTCCAGTTCTCGATAGCCACACAAGACTAGAAGCTACTGTCCTGGTGCAGAATAGAAGACTTCCATCATTCCAGAAAGTTCTATTGGACAGCTTGCTCTAAACTTCAGGGTCCTTCACTGGATTGTCTGTATCTGGCCTGCAGGAAGGAAGAGGAGAGAGGATGGAGGGTCAGTGAGGATTCAGATCAGGTGGGAATCACAGACATATTTCCCCTCAATTCCACCTGTAAAAACACAAGACCGGGCCCACCTTATGGCAGGGGCACTGGGAAGGGACAAGCAGCCCAGGAAGAAGCACAGAATCATAGACATGGGTGAGGCCTTGGGCATCCTGGTCCTGGTAGCCTTCTCAGATGTGCAATACTCCATTCCTTGTGTTTCTAGTAGAACTAGCCAATCTTCGAAGGAACATTGCCTTATTCTCAATTGTTGTAGATGTTAATTCTTGGTGAAAAACATGGAAATTAAGATGTCGGTGAGGGTTGACTCTTAGGTACAGGAAATCTTTGACAACAGTCAGCCACTTCACCTGATAGAGAAGGCCTCATGACATTCATGTCTTCAATGGCAGACCATGTGGGAAAGGCACTGTTTTTTTTACTCTGAATTGGGGTTGGCATATTCTGTAAAGAGCCAGATAGCAAATATTTTGGGCTCTGCAGGTCATGCAGTCCCTATCACAACAACTCAATTCTATAACTGTTGTGCAAAAGCAGTCAGAGAGGAATGAATGTGACTGAGTTTTACTAAAGCTTTAATGTTTTTCTGTTAAAAAGGTGGTAGGTCAAATTTGGCCTGCAAACTTAGTTTGCTGACCTCTACCCTAAGTCTTTTACCAGGTCCTCTTCACTTTCTAACAAAATAACCCTTTCTTCTGTCCATCCCCTCCTAAAAGGATGGTTAAAAGAAAAATGGAAATAGGGATGCATGCATAGAACCAGCTCTCTGCTGTGCTAAGCACTTTACATGAGCTAGCTGAAGTTCATTTAATTCTCACAACCCTTTAAGTTAGATTTTGTGATGGCCCCATTTTACAGATGAGAAAGCTGAGGCACAGAGATGAAGTAACTTGCCCAGTATCACACAGCAGGTAAACGACAGAACTGGGATCAAAAGCCAGGTTTGGCTGATGCAAATAGCTGAGATTCTAAATGCATGGCGTATACTTCACTGTAAGTCATTGGGGTGCACGGTATTATTGTTTAATATCCCCCAACATGCTAATCAGGGAAGAACTTACCTACAGACAACACTAAAGAAGGGGAATTAGATCCAGAGACGGAAAAAAAAAAAAAATTATAGACACCAGTTGGTAGTCGGTGGGATTTATTTATGAATACCTATGATGCCTGGGGGGAGGAGGCTAGAAGAATGAGGAGGAACTATGTAAACTATTCAGGGGTCCAAGGTCTTACCATGGCAGATGAAGAAAATCACTACTGTGATGAACACATGGCTTATTAATGTGCCACGGTGGGTGCCCAACTTTAGCCCTCCCCCATCACGTGTGATAAAGAGAATTTTATCTTTGATGTTATCTTCTCCTTTCTCCAGTTCCGGGCTTGAACACAAAAAGCAATATCATGGAATTGGGTATAGAAAAATAGGCCCAGGTGGAATGGAAGAAAGGAGGAAAGATTTTTGTTTGTTACACATTTCCTGGGCTCGCCTGTGTTGTGGAAAGTCTGGGTAGTGGACAAACCAGAGAGAGAAGAGCATCCACAGGGATAAAAATCAATCTACGTACGGAGCTGCTGAGAACGGAAAAAGAAAAGCGCCTGCAGAGGCATGCAGGCTGATCTTGGGGAGATTTAGGGCTGGGACGGTGAATGAGAATTCTGGTATAACTGAGGAGTACAAGAGAATCAAGAAGGAAAGGGAGTGCTTCCCTGGTGGCACAGTGGTTGAGAGTCCGCCTGCCGATGCAGGGGACACGGGTTCGTGCCCCGGTCCAGGAGGATCCCACGTGCCGCAGAGCGGCCGGGCCCGTGAGCCATGGCCGCTGAGCCTGCGCGTCCGGAGCCTGTGCTCCGCAACGGGAGAGGCCACAGCAGTGAGAGGCCCGCGTACCGCAAAAAAAAAAAGGGAAAAGGATTTTGAGAAATGTTACCACGGATAATGAATTGTACCCCTGACAACATTCTTTGGGAGCTGCAGGTGAAGCCCTGAATTATCATTATTATTATTTTTGCTTTTGAAGATGTGGCCCTATGCAGAGATTGGGCCACGTGGGACCATGGAATTTTTATTTGGTTACACACGCAAAGTGACTCCATTTTATTTATTTTTTTAACCTCTGAAATGGTTGGAATTATCCAAGTTGTATGCAAAAGAGAATTATAACAGGCATAGCTGTCCAAGAGTGGAATACAATAGCTCATGAGGTAGAAAATTCTCTTTCTCTAGAAGTGTTCATGTAACCATCTATTGTGAGGTTGAAGGGAGAAATTCATGAGTCATGTGGAAAAAGGGTTCTCCAACCTGATCAAACATCAAAAGAACCAGAGCTTTCACAATCCATCGGCCCAGGACCCTTCTTTTTCTTTAATGGTATGGGACCCTAACCCTTTATAAAGTTTCTCTAGGGGATTCAGAGGTCTGGGAACCAATGATGCCAAGAGTTGGTCAAGGTGACCACTACTGCCTCTTCCAAGTTTGACATGACAGCATCAGCCTCCACAAACCTCTCCTTCATAAAAATATACAATGTATATGGTAGAGATACTTAGCCAATCAAAGCACATTCTATTAAAAAGGAAGTGTGTCCAAAGGATCTCTCAAATAAATACAGAGAACTAGAAGGCACAAAATCACTAGGAAGTTACATCCTACTTCTTTTTAGATCTGCTTGGATTTTACTCCTGAAAATCCGTAGGTTGAAGCTCTAACCCCCTGCACCTCAGAAGGTGACTGTATTTGGAGATAGGATCTTTAAAGATGTCATTAAGATAAAATGAGGTCAGATAAGGGATTAATATCTAACATACGTATTTATTTTCATACCCTTTATCCAGGTCTGTGGGGTACCACCCTTTCACTGAATTCACTCCAAAAACCCCTTTCATGGGAAAAGAAAGTCAGATGGACAAAAAAGAGAAAAGAGATTCTCAGGCCTGGCACAAAAATCCTTCTAGAAGTCCAGGTAATCATGGCTAAGAGTTGTATCTGGAAAATGGCAAGTAAATGAAATTTTTATAAACGCAGTCCCACGTGAAAAGCTGTAAGAGAGCTTATGGCAAAGGCTAAGTTAGAAGGATTTTTTTGTAAACTGAGTGTGTATATCAAGGTTTGGGTTTTTAAGGATTTTCTCCTAATTGCAAAAATAATATATATATTTATTGCAGAAAACATAAAACATTGAGAAAAACAGAAGAAAAAAATCTCAAATATTCTCAATTCCATGGAATCTCAATTCCATGACCAAGAGATATTTTAAACATCTTAGAGCATACGTTTCCAAATGAACACAGATGCATATACATATATATGAATATATATGTACATGTAATAAATTGTTTTCAAAAAGTTGGAATCCAACTGTACATATTTCTTTAACATGCTTTTTTCCATTTCATCTATCCTGAGCATTTTCTCACACTGCAAATATTGTTCTATAGCCAAGTTTCCAAAGGCTACAGAGAATCCCATTAAATCCTGCTGCTGGCCACTGAGGTTGTTTCCAATTTTGATATGATAAATAATGCTACCTGTCCACATTAATGTTATTTTAAAGCAAGACACACAGATATAAGAAGTGATGCCAAGTGAAAGAGTGTCATTGCTAAACGTCGTTTTATTTATCCTAAAACACTGAAGCAATGCTTTGGGAACGGGTTGACTGTTAAGTGTGCAAACACACCCCACTCCTTCTGGAGAGCTGGTGGGATGCTGGGCCAGACAAGCAGATCCCCTCAGGTTCGCCAATGCCCTGTTTGACACTCTGGCTCCCAGACTTAGAAAACCTCTCTCAGTTTCTCCAATAACAATAATACAACAGGGATATAAGAGGGAAAAAAAGTGGGTGGCTTCTGTCTGGGGCTGAACTGTGGCCCCTGAAAATCTATAGATTGAAGCTCTAACCCCCTGCACCTCAGAAGGTGACTGTATTGGGAGACAGGATCTTTAAAGATGTCATTAAGATAAAATGAGGTCAGATAAGGGATTAGTATCTAACATATATAAACAGGTCATACAACTCAGCATCAAAGAAACAAACAACCTGATTAAAAAATGGGCAGAAGAAATGAATAGACATTTTTCCAAAGAGGAAACGCAGAGGGCCAACAGGCACATGAAAAGATGCTCAACTGCGCTACTCATCAGGGAAATGCAAATCAAAACCACAGTGAGATGTCACCTCACCCCTGTCAGAATGGCCATCATCAAAAAGAACACAAATAACAAATGCTGCTGAGGATGTGGAGAAAAGGGAACCCTTGTGCACTGTTGGTGGGAATGTAAATTGGTGCAGCCACTGTGGAAAACAGTATGGAGATTTCTAAAAAAAACTGAAAATAGAACTACCATATGATGCAGCAATTCTACTCTGGTTATATATTCCCAAAGCACTAATTCAAAAAGATACACACCCCAACGTTCATAGCAGCATTATTTACAATAGCCACGACATGGAAACAACCTAAGTTTCCATCAACAGATGAATGGATAAAGAAGATGAGGTGTATATATATATATATATATATATACACACACATATACACACACACACACACACACACATACACACACACACACAATGCAATACTACTGAGCCGTAAAAAAAAAAATGAAATTTTTCCATTTGCAGCAACATGGAGGGTATTATGCTAAGTGAAATAAGTCAGACAGAGAAAGATAAATACTGTATGATATCACTTCTATGTGGAATCTAAAAAATACAACAAACTAGTGAATATAACATAAAAGAAGCCGACTCACGGATATAGAGAACAAGATAGCAGTTACCAGTGGAGGGCAGGGAGGGGCCGTATAAGGGTAGAGGAGGGAGGTACGAACTACTGGGTGTAAGATAGGCTCAAGGATGTACTGCACAACAAGGGGAAGACAGCCAAAATTTGTAATAACTGTAAATGGAAAGTAACCTTTAAAAGTTACATAAAAATTTTAAAAAAAAGATAAAATGAGGTCACATGGGTGGGCTTTAATCCAATATGACTGTGTCCTTTTTTTTTTTATGACTGTGCCCTCTCACCGCTGTGGCCTCTCCCGTTGTGGAGCACAGGCTCCCGACGCGCAGGCTCAGCGGCCATGGCTCACGGGCCCAGCCACTCCGCGGCATGTGGGATCCTCCCGGACCGGGGCACGAACTCGTGTCCCCTGCATCGGCAGGCGGACTCTCAACCACTGTGCCACCAGGGAAGCCCGACTGTGTCCTTCTAAGAAGAGGAGATTAGTACACAGACACACAGAGGGAAGATCATGGGAAGACACAGGGAGAAGACAGGCAGTCATCACATGCCAGGAGAGACACTTCAGAAGAAACCAATCCTGCTGACACCTTGATCTCAGACTTCCAGCCTCCAGAATCGTGAGAGAACGCATTTCTGATGTTTAAGCCACCCAGTTTGTGGTGCTTTGTTACGGCAGTTCCAGCAAACAAATACAGCTCCCTAACTCTTCTTAAGAGAAATTCTGTTAAAATGATTTTTTCCTTATAAAAGTAATAAACACCCCCCTTTTATTCCAGGGGAGTCAAACCCTTAAGAGCAGGCAGCTGTAGAGTCAGAGAAATGAGACATTTGGAGACACAGGACTCAGGAGCTATACTGACCTTCAGTATAACCTTGATGTATGTGGCTCTCAGCATCCTTATATTGAAAATAAAGATCCTAACTCCTGTGATAAGTAACACCCACCTCCGGGCGGACACTGAACATGACAAATGTGAAAATCACCGAGCACAGGATGTAGCAGCACTGCATGAACGCTATTAGCCCGTGGCCTGGGCGAGCTCATCTCCATCCCAGCACATAAAGTGGGTCATGAGCAACCATACAATTTTTACAAAGAGAACTATGTGCTCAGAGCTTTTTGCTTTAAGGCAGACTTGCTTTGTTTAGCCCACACAATGCTTTTTAAAACTTCACATTGGTTGTCAATATTTTAAAAATAGGAGGTGCTACATGGATTCTGGAGTTCTGCCTTTTTTGAAGAATCAGAAGATCTGGCAGTGCCGGGTCCTATTCTCTTATGGTCGTGTTCAGCCGGGGCCACCTAGCAACTGCCCAGATGTCTGGCTCACTATGGTCCTCGGGCACAGAACTCATCCGTGTCACCTGCCAGGCCCTGTATTGAATTTGTAACCCAAGGCTTAATGTATAGACTAATTTTTATAAATAAAATACACACACATATATATATACATACACATAGAGAACATGTGTGTGTGTGTTAAGTCACATACCTCATGACTTCATTATTTCAACACCTCTTCCTTTTAAAAAATCCACTTTGACTCAGGACACATATCTGTGATTCAACAAAACTGAAATCTAAAAATGCTATCACCCCGTACATCCCGGAAAAATGAGTGAAACTTTACTATTTCCCTAATCAGATCTATCATTTTACACATGAGGTCACACAGCTAGTTTACAAACAGAAATTTAGCTCTGGAAGAGGGCTCACAAATTGTCTAGTCTTCGTAAACCCTCACTTTGCTAGAAACCTCAGGGATTAAGGAAAAGGTTTTGTTATCTGATTCTATTTTTATGAGAAATAAAAGAGAGAGAAAGAAATGCAAACATTTAATTAGTCGTGTTTCTTTCTTTCCCTCCCAGCAATCCCCAAGAATCACCAAGATGCTCCCAGGTATTCCTAAAACAGGTTCACCTCCTCCCAGCCCTGTGAACCCCTGCGCTGTCTCGTATGAGTTGCTAGGTAACTGAAGAAGATTTATGCACATCTATCGTTAATTTCAAAGACAGTTTTCAGCTCTGCCATAAACAGCACGAGAAGCAGACACCACACTCGCCTAAGAGAGACTCCTCTCGCCTTCCCTGAGATGAGGCATTCCAGGGCACGTCTGCAAGATACAATATATCCTGGTAAAGGTCCAACTGTCTGCAAAAGCAGTTCAGCAAATCTGAGACATCTGGGCCCAGCTCCAGTGCCCTCTCGTGCCTCCAGTGCCAAATCCATCAGAAGTTTCATTCAAAGACCATGGTCTGCCCTCTTCGTTTGTCTGTGTGAAATCTAATCTTGTGCTTTTCTCCCCCGTCCTTCCCAGCAGCACCAATATTCAGTCTTGGAATGGAAAACTTTGTATCCCAGAATTATCTGCAAAATTATTTCTCAAGCCAGTGGTTTCATTACCTTTTTAAAGGCTCCTGTTAAGCACAAGTACCATTTATACTGGTTTGGATGACATGTACGGCTTTTATTGCCACTGCGTGGTAAGTGATGGGTGGACTCAATTTATATGATGGCCCCCCCAAACCAAAGTTTTATAGAGAGATCATAGTTATAGGGATCTTGTACATTTGGGAAGCAGTTCATGTTTTACTAGGAGCTTCCCTGAGCATCCCACCATGGCATCCTTGCTGCAACTCCATGAGAGGCCTGGTTCATGGCATTGCCACTTCTGGCTTAGATGACTTCCAGGGTTCAAAAGTCGGCCAACTGATGGTCCAGCTTTGTTGATTCCTAATTTCTCTTCCACATAGGCTCCCAGGAGATCGCTCTAAAACAGAAACCTGAACACGCCGATTTAAACCAGCCAATGACAGTTCATCATTTACGTGATCCAAGTTCACATTCCTTAGCATGAAGACAAGGGCATCCGTCATCTAGTCCCTCTCTCTTCATCTCGTCTCCCCTCACACTCATCTGATGTTTTGCATCCCACCGGCACTGCCTTTGGTACAGTTCCCTGTACGTCACACTGTTTCTGACCCCGGGGCCTTGATCACAGTGTTTACTCTGCTTCCAAAGCATACACTCCCAGCATCCAATTCCTACAGCATCTCCTCCAGGAAACATTCTCTGATGCCCCTTCCCCACCTCATCCTGGCTGAGTTAGATGCCCCTCCCCTGTGCTTCCAGAATACTCAGGACGTAGCTCTCTCAGTGCATCTGTGGAATTGCTTTATAATGTTCTGTTCATCTGTCTCCCTCACTATATGCTTGAGTTTTTCCAAGGCAGTGTCTATATACCATCTACTTCCTTTTGGTATCCGCAGAGCCTAGCACAGTGTCTACCTTCATGGTTCTCATTGTGTTGAAGGGAAGGCGTGAAGAAAAAAGGGAGAGAGATTGTAAGAGGGAGGCCAGTAGCACCATCAGCCTGATTCACAGATAAGGCAACCCAGGCTCTGAGACCCCAGGCAACACATTTAACAAGCAGAAGATCCGGAATGTGAAGAGGGAGAAAGATCTTTAGAAATGATCCAACCCATCCTTTAATATAGTGGAAACAGCTCCTGCTTGATTACTTCCAAGGATGGGGCGCTCGTTGCCTCTCCTCTGTCAGCCATGCCCGTTGTCGGTCAGCTAGACTGTGAGACAGTTCTTTCTTGGGTGGTGCGGAAACCAGTTTCCCCATGGTTCGCATCAGCCTGGTTCTGCTTTGGTCTTCTGCTCTCAGACGCTTCCTTTTGGCAGAGCAGAAAACTCAGCCTTCCCAGTGCGTGGAGAAAGCACCCTCAAGTTGTTCCTGCCTCTCTCAATCATCATCAAAAATGCAAAAATAACCAGATTCCTGGCCTGAACATACACGCTTTCCATGCACTCTCTAATCCAAACCTCCCTGAAACGCAGTGGAAAAACATGTCCAAGATCACACAGCTAGACTGCCACACATCAGGCCTAGACCCCGAGGGATGCACTCCAAGTTTATGTATTTAACTACCGCACAATACTCTTGCCTGGGTGAGCCCTTCAGCCGTCCGACAGTGAAAAGCTAAGCAGATTAAAGGTACGTAATTCGCACACTCTCCCTGTTTTTTGTTTTTTGGTTTTTTTTCTTTCTCTAATACCAGCTTGACGGGGATCTCTCTCCTCTGAGGTTTGTTTTTAAAAATGAGTTTCTTTCTTATCTCTCCTTTCTCCCCAGCCCCAGGAAAAAGATCACTGGGTTGCCGGCTCTGCAAACGCCGTGTTATTCACGGGGTGCTACACCAGGACAAGCCAACTCATTAGTTTCAAAGCCTCAAATTAATCTTACATTACTGTTCCCGAAGGTGAAAGGTCATTTTTTTATCTTCTTAGCTGTATCCACCCCACCCCCCCACCGCCCCCACCCCGGGAGGAAACTGGATCTTTATGCAGGAAGAGACCCCTCCCTCACTGGACCAGCTGTTTCTGTTTCTCTTCTTTGTTGTGAGTGAAATTGTACACAGAGGGGCGGGATTGTTTGAAAAACCCAGAGGTTGTTTTAAAAGTAGGAGAGTTTTGTAAACCATGGGGCAGAGACATGATGAAGAGGCTGGCACTGGGAGTGTTGAAAAAAGCTAGAGACAGTTGGCTCTGCCAGAAGGAAGCCCATGGCAACTAGAAGCAAAGTCCCTTCTCTGCCCTCCAGTTTTGCAATCCCCCTCTGGCACCCCCTAGTGGCAGAACCTAGCATGGCACCAGGTGGCTGGGAGAAAGGACAGTTTCCGCCACCAAACAGTGGTGACTTTGAGGCTGAGAGACGACAGTTTAATAACTGGCACTAGCCACTGTACCTAGAGCAAGGCTATGTGCTAAATGCGATCAGCCTGGTGTGCGGAGCTGCTGGTGGGATGGCAGCGCTCCACGTTCATGGAATGGTCCAAGCTCGGTCCTAATAACCTCCCAAATCATGAGAGGGACACAGAATGAGACGTGGTTCCCAGGTTGGGCTGCCCCAGTTACACTGAAATTCCTTCTGGGTAGCCCTGGCCGGATCAAAGCTGCATTGAGGAGGGGAAGAACGCTGCATTGAACACTGCCTGCTCGTGTTCACAAGAGCTATTGTCTCATCCCTAATGGTGAAATTGGAGCGAATACATGGACCAGTGTTTGCCTTCCCTCACCCAGGCCTTCTTCCAACATTCTCTCCCAGCCCCACAGGGAGATGTGGCATTTAAGGGAGGGTGGGGAGAGGAGTGTGATGGGTGACCCCTGAGGAAGAGAGAAAAGGTAGCCTTCTCTTTACATCTCTAAGTGTTTCTCCCTGACAGAAGCCCTGGAGAAAGCACAGGCTGTCGTGCAGCTGTGGGGTATGATACTGCCAGAATGAGACAGAAATGTGTCCTTTCCCAGCTGTCCATCAAAAGTTCCCCATGAATATCTTGGAGCCAAAAGTCATTCCTTAAAGATAGCAGCCGCTAAACAGAGCAGGGAAAAGGTCAAGAGAGAAGGTGGGATTTGGAGGAAGCAGGCAAAATACAGCCACTTGAGTTTTTAATTCAACTTCATTTTAAATGATATTCAGCAAGAAGTTGAATGACCCCATGAAAAGGGGCAAGGGGGTTATATTTATTGCATGTGATGCTTCCAATTCAGTTTATTTCTCTCTCAAAGACAGAGATGCAGCAGGGCGCGAACCGCACCAGAGATGAAAGCCCCAAGAGTGCAACTGAGGACTGGGGCTGGAAAGAAAGAACGGCTCTCGATCAGGTCCAGGTGTGGACCCAGCAATTATTCCAGCCACTACTTTTCACCTCCAAGTGGAGCTGGCATGGCGGGGAAGGAGGGCAAGTTGCCAAGTAGTAACCTGCCAGTTGGCTGAAGCCACCTAACCCATTCCAGCCTGGAAAGGGATGGAAGTTAGGGACAAGGTCATGTTAACTTGGGTGGCTCATCAAACACTGGCTCCTGGGCCTCCCTACCTGGCCAATTGATGACTGGTTCTTAGCTCCAGTTGAGCTCCACCCTACACCGATGGGTGTAGACATGAACAAGCCTGGTTCCTGGCTGAACATGGAGCCAAGGGTACAGGTTTCTACGTCCTCTCCAGGGATGCGGTATTGAGAGTCAGTCACTCTGCCTGCTCAGCATTTCTACCTTCTCCTGGTAAGAGCAGCGTGAGTTTCCTCTGGGAGATCACTGCTTCTTCACTTTCAGCAATTATGTCTTGGTTCTAGATTCTTCTCTTTCCCCCTCACCCCAGCTCTAGGAAGAGACCTAAGTCTGGCCAACTGAAATCAATCTTGGGATTTTTGTTGGAACCATCAGGAAGGAAAAGTTCTCTTCTGGGAGCGGCGGTTGGGAGAATAGCTTGTGCATCCCTCACCTATGGCCACGAGGCTACATCACAGACCCTCCCACAGCTCAGGGGCACAGTAAGCACTGCTGTCACACTGATGGCTCTGTGGATTCGCTGGCACGCTTCTGCCTCTGGCTCACATCTGTGGTCGGTGGGGCAGCTCTGCTCTAAATGTCTTTTTTCCCTCCAGGACCAGCAGGCTACCTGCGGCATACTCTCACGCTGATTCCAGAAGCGTAAGAGCAGGCAATTCTTCTTAAGGGCGAGGCTCGAAACTGGCACACTGTCATTGCCAAGCACATGCTTTTGGCCAGAAGCGGTTACATGGTCACGCCCAACATCAGCGGTGGATGCAGTCACCGGCTGGGGGTAGGCACGCAGGAAGGGTGCCGAACTGGGAGGCTTTGTGCAATCACGTTACACCACCTTCCCTGGTGGCCGCTTTACCACCTGATGGGACCCGTCTGCCTGAATGAAGCCACCAGAAAAGAGAGCAAAGGCAAGAGTTGGAGACATAAATGTGATAATATCGTTGGAGTCCCTGAATCCTGCTGTGTGTCCTGACTTTTCACTTACTTTAATTGTTTAAGTCCGTTTCAATTGGGTTTCTGTTGTTTGCAACAAAAAGACACCTGACTGATCTGTATCAGTCAGGACACTCGGGAAGTCTACAGTGTCAAGCCAGAGAGACGAGAGGCAGGATCCCAAGAGAAGGCAAGATAGAACAAGCGGGTTCTAGAAGCTGAGCCCAGAATGGCTGCCAGAGGCCACTGGGCTTGGATCGTGAAGCCTCTCACGAGATGCCCACAGAAGGCCAGTGGGAGCGCTAGAGGACACTGCCATTTGATCACTGTGGACCAAAGGACTACGTGGGCTCTTGTTTCTCCAGCATCCGACAGAAACAGATGAAGCCGAGCAGAGGAGGCCCTGCTGACTCAGCCGCGCTGCCCCTACCCCGCAAAGGAAAAACAACTTAAGTTCAGGAAAAGTACCACCAGGACTTCTAGGGTTGTAGGTACTAGACAAAGTCCTTGAACCTGTGATTCTGAAAAAGGAACCAAAGATTTGAGAGGAGCAAATGAGACCCTTGGCCTAAGAGGAAGGATCACAAGGACGCTCATATCTAAATAGTCTTAGCAACAACATTAACTCCAGACAGTACTATTTATTGAAAATGAGCCGCACGCCAAGCACAGGGCTAAGGAATTGTCATGTATTAGGACACCTGATCCTGTCGAGAAACCCGAGAGGGTATTTTATCGCCATTTGACAAACAAGGAAGATGGAGTTAGAGACGTTCCATCCCTGTCCAAGGTCCTCGGGCTGAACCTCTGTCCTGCCCCAGAGCCCCTGAAGTTTAGACCAGGCTGCGAGCCTCCCTCACTACGATTTTCTTTGTTCTTTCTGGCCTCAGAGCCCGCAGGGACCTTTTAATGAATACTTCCTTCCCTTGCCCTTTTATAGCCTACTGTTCTTTGAAATGGGGGTCCAACATCACACTGGAGAGAAAAATACCCTCTCTGTCAAAAACTTTGCTAGAGTCTCACTCTGGAGGACAGTTGTGGTTTCCTGCCCACACCCAGCCCCTCTTCCTCCGGTTAAGAGCACCCAGGTTTCCTTTGGGGAATCATCTCCCATCCCTCAGTTCAGGTGACTGAGGTGGGCCTGGACCCACACAGGTGATGCTGCACCCCTGCTCCCTACTCTAGGGCTGGGCATCTGAGCCTCAGCTCCCCACTGGTGCAGTCCATGACGTGAGTCAGAGAGGTACATGATATGCTGGGGCCAGAGTCTACTAGCTGGGCAACCTTGGGCCACTTACCTAAGCACTTCTGTGCCTCAGTCTTTCCGTCTGTAAAATGGGATGATAATAATATCCTCCCCTGCAACCTCTGTAGAGTTGTTATGAGGAAGCATTAAGATGATGCATGTAAAGAACGCTTTACACACCCTCAGCAAGATACAGCCGGGATCACTGCTAATCCAGGCATGGGCACACTACCTGTCCAGGCTGATGGGAATCTTTGCTAGGATTTTATTGGAAGTACTGAGCAAGTCGCATTCCCCACCCCGTCCCTCCTTCCTCCTTCTCTCTCTGGTGGGGATATTAGGCAGTGGGCTGTGGACCTGGAACAGATAGTGGGAAGGAGAGTGGAGAGGTGCAGAGACAGATTTTTCTCAGCTTTGTTCGGGGACCTGGGTCTGGCTGTGCTTGCGGTCACCACTCCCCTGGGCTTGGAGGTAGCGTGTGCCAATGATTCCCTTTGTGGGGAAAACCAGTTTTCGATGGAGTCAGGGTGGGAACGGGGCAGCAGAGTGGAAAGGGTAAGGATTGCTGGAATATGTTCAGACCTCAGCATCTTCTGACTTTTCTCTCCTCTCTCAACCCACGAGACACACAGAGCAGTAAACTAGGACAGGGGGGGAAAAATATAGAACCTTTATGGTATTTAATCTTTCCTTCCCTCCCGCCCTCAAGTCAGGCCAAAGGACACAGTCACTTTGGTACAACACATAGCCGGGTACGCATCTCAGCTCAGCCATTCCCCAATTATGAAAACATGGACAGTTTCTGCAAAGCTCTGGTTCAACCATACGAAATGATCATTTTTGCAGGTCAAGAAATGGTTGAATATTGACAGTTTCACACTGATCAACCTAATAGTTCCCATCTGAATGGGGTTTTGCTAGGATTAAATAAGATGAGCATGTGCATTTCTTAGCACGATGCCTGGCACTGAGGTACTGACTATTAAGTGTTAATTGCTACTACTACAGTGATGATGATGGTGATGATGATGAAGAAACAGTCACAAATCAAGGAAAAGAGAAACAGCCTCAGCTAACAGCAGCAGTTTTCCAACTTGACTGAAAATTCTGCTTATTTTCCCCTAAATCTTGCTCTTTGGGATTTTTGCAATTTCTGTCTTCATCCGGACAGGGAGGCAAAAGGTTCACAAAATAAACCAGGACCCTTCAGGCCTCAGTGTCTCTTCTTTATTGAGAAGAGCCCCTGGAAAGCTCAGGGTTGTGAGAAGTTCTGATGACGGGGAGGGAGAAGAGGACAGGGGAGGGAGGAGGGGCTGTTTGAGAATCATCACTCATATATATATATATATATATATTTTTTTTTTTTTTTTGCGGTATGTGGGCCTCTCACTGTTGTGGCCTCTCCCGTTGTGGAGCACAGGCTACGGATGCGCAGACTCAGCGGCCATGGCTCACGGGCCCAGCTGCTCCGCGGCATGTGGGATCTTCCCGGACCGGGGCACGAACCCACGTCCCCTGCATCGGCAGGCAGACTCTCAACCGCTGCGCCACCAGGGAAGCCCGTCACTGATATTTTTAAATATCTTGACGTCAATAAAAGAGCTTCCAGTTCAGTGACAACTGAGGCTTTTGTTTTGATCATGGGCTTCTCACCCACCAGCCAGTTATTCTGGTTAAAGCAGAGCATTTGTTTTCTGAAAGGTGACGATTGGATGCATAGCTGTTCTCATTTCCTGAGCCTTCCAGGTGCGGCCACCAAGTTATATTTAGGCTGTGCCTCCCAGCTTGGGGCCTTTGGACACATTATCCCCTGAATCCAAGTGCTTTCCCCTCCTTCTGCATCCTCATTCACTCGTACAGCACTCTCGCTTCAGTGCGACCTTGTGGTGTGTTTTTAGACACTCCAGATCCATCGGCCCTTTGTGATTTGCCCACATATTACTTGCTAATTCCCAGTGGTTTTTGTCACTGGACACCAAGCTCCAGAGGACAGGCGCTGACTGGGTTGACTTTATTCTGCAATGTCCCCAGGACCTCTCCTGAGGCATGGCCCATGGTGGATACTCAGCAATATATGTAAAATTACAAATTCATCTTTCAGTAATTAATAATAGTTCATTCAGGGCTTCCCTGGTGGCACAGTGGTTGAGAGTCCGCCTGCCGATGCAGGGGACGCGGGTTCATGCCCCGGTCTGGGAAGATCCCACGTGCCGCGGAGCGGCTGGGCCCGTGAACCATGGCCACTGAGCCTGCGCGTCTGGAGCCTGTGCTCCGCAACGGGAGAGGCCGCAACAGTGAGAGGCCCGTGTACAGCGCAAAAAAAAAAAAAAAAAAAAAAAGTTCATTCAATAAATTCATTAATCAGTGACAGAGGCTTGGAACTTCCCCATGGGAAACAAGGTAAGTTTTTGAATTGGGATGCAGGGGATGGTAGCAAGGATGCCACCTGGTCCTCCGTCTGACAGGAGAACAAGAGGAAGGGAAAATCCTTTGATTTGAACATATTCCAACTCGTGATATCTGGGAAAGGGGACTGAAAGACATTTCCAGCATTGTGTAAAGTGTCCTACCCATGCAACACAGACAAATGGGAACCAATCCTGAACTTCAGACATGACTAATAGCGTAGAACGAGCAAGTGTCAGTGATTCGTTTGAAGTGAACAATGATAATGCAGAACGGCGGAATTCTACATTAGAATTAGTTGGGGGTAAAGGTAAGGGACACTTCCTCCATCACCAGGAGACGGCATCCTAATCACGGATCCGTGGGTAGGCCTGGGCTAGCGGCAGTGCTGGTATTTACACCCAGTTGGCCAGAGTTATTGGATTTTGCAAAAAGGAACAACAATCACAGCAGATGTAGGGAGGGAACATTTTGTTTGGGCTACACTCACCAATCAAACTCTAATGAATCTGCTGTCCGTGGCTATCTCGCCTGCGAGACAGGGAGCCTCCCAAGGTCAGAAACTGGGCCTTGCCTTACTTTTCATTTTCTGTCCTCTGGAAGCAATGTCTTTGGATGAACAAATGAATGATTCCTATTACTGCCACACGGCCTCTCTCCCCCAGTGAAACAAAGTACAACCCGAATCTATAATTCTCACTCCATAAAATCCCCATTATCAAGAAACACCTGTTTACAGAATACTTACAGTGTACTAGGCGGCATCCTGTACTTTGAAAGGCACACGGGGACTATAGGCTCAAAGAGTTTAATTACCTGATTAGACAATACAAAGTAAAAACTCTTTTGGATTCCCGTAACAGAAACTCACTCAATTTAACTCAACTAAGAAAAAAAGAAAAGAAAAGGTTATGGAATCCAAGTTTAGGCACCAGAGATTAGCCTGGTGACACAGGCATGAGAACCAAAAAACCAAGAACAGAGGTGACCGCACTGCCTCACTCAGGCCGTGGCATCCACTTACTCATCTTGCATGTGACCCAAGATGGCGGCCAGCCCTAACTCTACATTATGACCTTGAAGGTCAAGTGCTCACCGTAACTGATTCATCATGGCTGTGGAAGGTGTAGATCACATGATTCGCTGCCTACCTACCTCGACTATGGGCAAGCTGCCCCCAGAAGGCATGGCAAACAGTACTGACATTTCAAATAAAGGCAAAACGATCCACAAACAGGAAAAGATAAGGTAGGAAGGGGCAAAGAGCACAGGGTATAAAAATTGAAGTTTTGGTTTCTGCAAAAGGAAATGCAGCAGAGAGAAGAAGGTCTCAAATTCCCAAACTCAGCTGTAATAAGGAGTTCTTCTCTCCCACAAGTCCTGGCTGTGAGTAATCAAGGAGAAAATGGTCTGTGAGAAAAACACACAACAATGTTACTTACCTTCTATGTGTATATATGCACGTAGGAAAATGCAAAGTACAAGCTCAGGAAAGACAGACCCCCAAACCTGGAACCTCCAGTAAAGAGGGTCAGCATCATGATTAAGAGTGGTCGTCCACGTCAGACCTACTGGAGAATGGACTTGAGGACATGGGGAGGGGGAAGGGTAAGCTGGGACAAAGTGACGTAAAACGTAAAATAGATAGCTAGTGGGAAGCAGCCGCATAGCACAGGGAGATCAGCTCGGTGCTCTGTGACCGCCTGGAGGGGTGGGATAGGGAGGGTGGGAGGGAGGGAGATGCAAGAGAGAGGAGATATGGGGATACATGTATAACTGATTCACTTTGTTATACAGCAGAAACTAATACACCATTGTAAAGCAATTATACTCCAATAAAGATGTTAAAAAAAAAAAAGAGTGGTTGTCCAAGGGAACTTTAGCCTCATCTATGATGTATTAAGTTTTTTAAAAAGGAGAATGGATTCATCTCTTACTTGGGTAATTAAAGTTTAATTGCTTAAATAAGAAAACTGGCTTAGAGCATGCTTCTCCAGGGAACTTCAAGAAGCTTAGCTGGCTGATTTCCCTGAGGCCAGGTCAGGGTCCAGCCTCCCACCCACCCACCCACCGTATGGTCCCGGAATTTAAGAGGTGGGTCTGCCAACTTAATTACTAACTCAACTGAAAAAGTGACTTTTTGGAGAGTAGTATTAATTTTGATGTCAACATGTCAATTTCTTTTTTTTTTTTTTTTGAAGAAAGCATCTGGTTATGTTCTTCCAACTATTGTTAAAGCAAAATTAGATGGGAAGACAAATGCGCACAAATTACTATTTTGGGAGACTCTTGAGAACATAAAAATATGAAATAAACAGCATCAAGAAAATGCTCAGGGCTTCCCTGGTGGCGCAGTGGTTGAGAGTCCGCCTGCCGATGCAGGGGACACGGGTTCGTGCCCCGGTCCGGGAGGATCCCACATGCCGCGGAGCGGCTGGGCCCGTGAGCCATGGCCGCTGAGCCTGCGCGTCCGGAGCCTGTGCTCCGCAACGGGAGAGGCCGCAACAGTGAGAGGCCCGCGTACCGCAAAAAAAAAAAAAAAAGAAAAAAAAGAAAATGCGTTCAGCTGTGGATGGGGTATAACTGCGTCCTCCACTCTTTCTTGGTGAATTTCAGGCACACACCTCCTTCCTAAATCCTGTTCTTAACAATTCTCAGGAGCTTAGGGGTGAAAAATCATACAACCAACACTTAAAAATCGTCAATGGATCAGACATGTGATGGAGAATTTATAGCCACAGATCTTCCTAAATCTCGGAGCTAACCGTTGGTCTCAACTGCTTCCTCTACAATCTTGACCAAATCCACTGCCTAAGCCACAAAATACTTACACAGTCCTCATGTGTAAAGCACTTTGTACTTTTCTTTTCTCCCAGCCTGCGAGAACTGGTATCAAATTCTCCCTCCTGCTGGGCCCATATTGTTTAAAAAAAAAAAAAAAAAAAAAAGATTCCCTGGCCTCTTTATGCCTCCCTCCAAGGCATTCTGAATATCCCCTACTTCATAGGAGAAACTAAAAATAATTCAAAGCTCCTTTTTGTTACTCTTTACCAGAAACTGGGAGGAATCAGCAAACTCAACTACAAGAATTAGGTAGGAGTGTGTTCTTTGACTATACTTGGCCCATGGAAATGAAGGATTTCTTTAAAGACCAGGAATCCCGAGGTCACCTAAAGATCATAGATAGTGCTGAGGAAGGAGTCATCTACGGGCCAGAAGGACAAGGAAGACAGACCTGGGAAACCTAAGTTAAGAAACTGCAGGCTACAGAGTGGCCTGGACATAGGAATAATCACAGTCAACAGAGAGAGAGGAGCCTCCAGCTGTAGACATCATCGTAAGATCTCCTTCAATTCTCATCAAAACCCAGGCAGCATCCCCATTTTACAGATGAGAAAACCAGAGGCTAGAGGGGTAAGGTCACATAATCAGTACGCAGAGGAGCTGGAACTTTAACCAAGGCAGTCTGACTCTAGTATTTATATACAGAACTGCTAGGAAGGAAGGAAGGAAGGAAGGGAGGGAGGGAAAGAGGGAGGGAGGGAGGGAAAGAGGGAGGGAAGGAGGGAGGGAAAGAGGGAGGGAGGGAGGGAAAGAGGGAGGAAGGGAGGGAGGGAAGAGGGAGGGAGGGAGGGAGGGAAGAGGGAGGGAGGGAGGGAGGGAAGAGGGAGGGAGGGAGGGAGGGAAAGGGGGAGGGAGGGAAAGAGGGAGGGAGGGAGGGAGGGAGGGATGGTTAGTTTGAAAGAGACTAGAATTGAGAAATTCAGGCTTTGGAACAATCAGCAAACATCTTGAACCTAAGCAATGTTTGGAGGGGGAAATAAATTGAGGTTCACAGAGCAACCAGGAATATCAATCCAGCAAAACCAGACTGCACATACATGCCAAAGGAAGACACGTCAATCTGAGACCTAAAGGAAACAGATGACACACTCAAATTAGGATAATTGGAGGAAGGTTTATTTAGAAAGGGCCTATTTAAATAGCTGCAGGCGCAAAGGACCATAAGGGCTAGTGCAATCACCCAGGGCTGGGAGCAGCTAAGGGGTCATGTCCTCAGATCTGAAGGGACGGGGGAGGGAGCTGTTAGCAGAGCTGACAGCATTGCACAGAGGGGTTAGCCTGAGAGAAGCCAAGACCTTAGTCTAGAGAGCACACCTGGCCAAGGTGACCTTGAAAGGAAGGGCCAACCACCCCCCCCCACACACACTCCTTCTCTGCTCCTTCCCTCCAGTCTCCCCTGGGCTCTGCACGGGCAGACCCCACCTGAATGCCAAAGGGTAAGGATGCCCTGTGACAGTCAGCCAGACACCAGGCACAGCGGAGGCGGTAGGGGGAACCCACGATACCCACCTTGAGGATGAAGACAGTGCTTTTACCAAGAGACAGTGCAGAGGAGTGGGCAGATAAGGGCTGAGGGTTACGTACTGGCTCGTGTGTGGAGTCATAACGTCACATGAAAACCCCCCCTCAGCCACTGGGTGGGAAATACCATTTCCACAGCGGGTTGGCTAAGACCTGGGTGAAGCACTTCATGGTGGTGCAGGTTCCGGGAGCCCCGGGGATGTTTCCCTCCATGATACCACGTAGCACAGGGCCTCACAGAGGGTGTACCGACACCTACTAGGGCTGCTGGAGCGCTGGGCATGGGTACTCAGGAGAAGGACGGCCAGCCTTCCGGGCCAACGAACAGAGGTGAGAAGAGTGATTGATCAGTCAGACCACTGATCCTTCCACCTCTCACTCAAAGGCACAATCAGGAAGGCATCTCTTTGTTCATATCTGGACCCCACTCCCAAGGGACTAAGGGACCTTGGTGATAGAGTTGGGAATGAGCCATGTTCAGAAAAATTTTAAAAAAAGGAACATGTCGTTCAAGCAGAGGACTCTCTGTGTTCTTAAGGGCTTGGACATGTAGTGAAAGTAAAAGTAAAAAAAACAAACAAAATGCCTCTTTACACTGGGCTGTGTGTGGCTAGAACCACAGCTCTTGTTCAAGAAGCTGGGCATCTAGTCAGGGCACCCAGAGCGTGCAAGTCTTCAGGACGGTGAGAAAGGAAGCCCAGGATCTGCAGGGCGCTGAACACAGGACAGCCAGCCCTGGGAGCAGCAGACAAGGCTGCCCCGATGACAGGGGCTTCGTGTTGTTCTGGGTCACGGCCTGACAAGGGGCCAGTCCACGAGGAACACTACACTCCTCTGGAAGATACTGGAAATTAGGTGCCCATCAACTCAGGTTTCCTTGTGCAACCGGCTGGAAGCAAGCCGAGAGTAGAAATTACCCTAAGGTGGAAACACACAACAGCGTCCATCAGGGCGGACCTGCCTCTGGAGGAAATCGATGGCACTCCCCACTATGAGCTGGAATTTCCAACCATTGAATTTCCAGATGTGCCAACTGGCCGTCGCTTAAAAGCAAAGTCTACACAGGTGAAATTTTAGAACCGAGACGTATGTGATGTAGTGCTGCTTCCTGGGGACCAGGTATTTTCTTATTTACATTTTAAACCTTACAAAAAAACTTTTGAGGAAGTTGTCTGGTTTATAAAATTGCAAGAGAAAATTAAAGAGAAGGGCATAGAAAAGGAAGCGGGATTTCTTTAGTCAGTGAATGAATGAAGGGATTTTGTTTTGAACACACATTCCATGAACTAGAACATAAGCTTGTTCTTTATCCCCACTAAATACATGTTGAATAAATATTGAAAGAATTTTAGCATGAAAAAGTAAAGTAACAGCCTGCCCCAGACAGCGCCCTGTGGATAGTGAACCCTGACAGAGATTTTTCTTGGGGAAATATGAGCCTCGAGTCCCACAAATGAACAAAATGTGTTAAACGCAGAACATGGCTTTGCTGGTTGATTTTCCTGTCTTTTATGTTGACTTCGGACAAACTCAAGTTCATTGAGCCTTTGCTCTATGCCAGGCTCTAAATGTTGAATATGGTTTATTTAATACCTAAGGGACTTTCAAGGATACACAGACGTTGATGTCAGACACGTGGTTATTTAAATTTCTTATAATTAAACAAAATTTAAAATTCAGCTCCTATATTTTAAATTAGTCATGTATCAAGTATGCAAGAGGCACACGTGGCTACAGATGACCGCACTGCACGGCGCAGACACAGGACATTTCCATCATCACAGGAAGGACTGTTGGACAGCACAGTCCTTCTAGATCCTTCAGAGCTGTTTCCACCTCCTCTGAAATCATTTTAGGCAGAAAAGCGGCCATTAATTGAGCACGTCCTCTGGGCTGTACAAGGTTCTGGGTCAGTTATGTAAGATCATCTCACCCCATTTTAGAGATGAAAGATCTTGAACACAGACAGGCTAAGTAACTTTCTCACCATCACACAGCAAGTGAGTTGCAGAGCCATGGCTTTGCTCATTCAGGTGACGCCACCTTCCAAGGGCATCCTCCGACCCCAAGTGTTAGTGAAAGCAGCACCAGGGATAAGAAAGAAATGCTGAGGATTCTGGCCTTCCTGACAGAGGAGTGGCCACACACCTCTGGGGTCAGACAGACAGGCTAGACGACCAAGCCCGGTCTTGCCAGTGACTACCTGGGTGACAATGGCCAAGTCATTTATCCTAAGTATATGTAAAATGGGGGCTGCTTACAGCACCTACCTTGTAAAACTAAGAGGATTAAATGAGACGGTACACGGAAAGCACTTAGCACAGTATCTGGTACATAGAGGCCGTTTAATACATGCAGATACGATTATTATTTTCGGAGCGAATCCCTTTCTCCTAGTTGACTTGGAAACAGCAAGATTTGCCTCGCTCCCAGCAATGCACATTTCCGAGTCTAGCACGCCCTCTGCCGGCCACTCCTGGCTACATCACCCGGGCGGGTGTTCCCTGAAGGGGACCTTCCTGAGTGTTCTGGGGCAACTTGACTCTAAAACAAGAACGTCCCACTTGAGCATTTGGGGAGAGGGGGGAGAAAGGGGGGAAGGTGAGGGGAAGAGGAGGATGGAGGAAGGGAGAGGGGTCTTTCACATCCCGTCTCCTCTTAGCACTCAGGAGAAACTCAGGGCTTTCTAACTTTGCTGCGATCTGATCTTCGTCGCTGCCTTAACTGACAGGCAGATAGAGAAGATGCACCTCTTCACGTTCCTAGGCTCACCGTCCAGCCCCTGTTCCCAGGGGCTTCTGGCTACAGGCCACCTACAAGCACAGGCTCGTAACTACCACCATGGAGTTACCTTCAATGATGCTAAACGAGAAGTCCCACCCCTGACCCCATATCCAATCCATCTAAACGTCCTGTTGATTTTTTTCCCTCTAAATATATTTAAAATCTGTTCCTGCCTCTCCACCTTCTCTGCCGTCCCCCCAGTCTAAGCGGCCACTTGGTTCACGTGGACCTCTGCATCGACCTCCTCTTCTCCCTCCAGTCTAGTCTTCACGGCCGCTAGAGCGGAGATCCTCGCCGCGGAGCTGCAGGCAACGCCCTGGGGAGCTTTAACAAACTACCGCCGCGCAGGTGCCAACCGCACTCAACGCAATCAGAGTCTCGAGGTGGGTGGGGTTTTTAACATTCACAGATCTTGAAAGGCCTGGATGTTGCCTGCAGCCAGGAACGAGAACCACGGGGCTTGCTGTCCGGACCCGCAGCATCAGCTTCCCCTGGAGGGCCTGGCAGACCACAGACAGCTGGGTCCCACCTCAGAGTTTCTGATTCAGCAGATTGGAGCTAGGCCTGACAACTTCCATGTCTCCCAAGTTCCCGGGTGATGTTGACATTGCTGGTCTGGGACCACACTGTGAGACAACTGCTGTAAAAATGTAACTCGGACCACAAAACCCCACTTAAATGGCTTTATGTGTGTATAGAAATCCACCTCCTATATACCCTGGCCCCCCACTCCCCTCTGCTCCAGCTACACTGCCTCCTGTCTGCCTTTTGACCACTTAAAGACCTTGGCACTGCTGCTGTCTTTCCCCAGAGGGATTCTCCTTTAGTTCTTCTCTTGTCTGGTTGCCCCTTAATCTTCTAGGCCCACAGAAAGGTCACCTTCTCAGAGAGGCCTTCCCTGATTGCCCCATCCAGGCTGTGCCTCACCTTCCCCTCACCCCTTATTCTCTATCTTAGCAACCTGTTTGTTTCCTTTCTAGCACTGATTACAATTTTCAATTATTTTATCTGTCTGTCACTTATATGACATCTTCCTGTCTGCCAGGATGCAAGTTGTATCAATATGAGGAAAAGGGCTTTCATCTTCTTCTTCAGTGCCTGGCACATAGTAGGTGCTCAATGAGTGGTCACTGAGTGAGGGAGTGAAGAGAAACACAGAAGCAGAGAACGTGAGGCACAGACATAATAGTAATAATGGAAGCAGGAGCCGTCTCTTCTCCTGAGAGGTTGCCGTGTGCTGGTCTTTTGATATTACATCTCTAATCACACGGGGACCTGGCAAGGTAAATGGTATCATCTTCAAGGTACAGATGTGGAAATGAAGACCCAGAAAGGTAGAGAAACTTGATGAGGCCACACAGCTGGGAATCCAGGCTGCGTGCTTGCACATTCACTGTAAAAGAGGGAAGGAAGGGAGGGAGGGAGAGAACGAGGGAAGGAGAAAGAGATGGCGGGAGGGGCAGCAAAGGCAGAGCTTGAAGAACCCTCCCCTTGGGGAAGTTTTAACTCTAAACTCTTAGCCAAGGAGAAAATAAAAAACTGGGCTGAAATCAAAGAACCCCTGCCCTACTTTCCAGCTCTCTGATCCTCCCGGTATCTCTTCAGAAGAGAATGATCAAGCAATGACGGGTATCTCAACTTCAAAGATGTTTTCGCAGCTTGCCCAGAGCCTTTGGACGAAAAGCCTGGATAGGAAATGATAAAGGCAGGACCTGAATCTTGCCCTGCTTCCTGCTCAGCTGGCCCTCACCTCCACGCATCACACCTGGGAACAGCCCGCTCAACTTCCTTTTGTGGCCACCGTCTCACGACTGTATTAGTTAAGGTAACACTAGATGCTAGAACAGACGACCACCTCCCTCCCCAGACTCAATAGCTTGACATGACAGAAGTTCATCTCTCCATTAAAGTCCAAAATCAGTGCTCCTGATGGGGGGAGGTGTCCTCCTCTTGTGGCTGGGGAAAGGGACAGACTATGAGGGTTTCGTGAGCCAGGCCTGGAAGCTGTGCACATCATTTGCACTGCCAGGCACAGGCCAGAATTCCGTCACGTGCTCATACTTAACTGCAAGGGAAGCTGGGCAATAGAGCCTAGCCGTCAAGGTTAGCCAACAACCAGCCAGTCTCTGCCTCATGCCCTGAGCTCTGTGATAAGCTCTCCACCCCAGTGCACCTCCTCTCTCTGATGACAGAATTTCTACAATCGCAGAGAAGACTAGAAATGCAACCAGTCCTAGGAGAGGGACAACCTTGATCTTAAATCCACATCACAGAGGAAATGACAGGTGTTCAGTGATCCCCTGAGAGGAGGCTGGAGGTTTGGGGAAGGACAAGGAAGAAAGAGGAGGCTAGATGCACAGTTTGCTCAAGTCCAGTCTTGGCTAAGAGAGCACGACAGCTTTGCCCGCCATTTTGGTGTGGTTTCCAAAGTCTACCTTGACTTCACTTTTAGATTTTTCAAAATTTCACTAACTGAGCAAACATTTATTATCCCTTGTTTTGCAGACATAGTCCTAGGCACATGGGGTACCAATAAAGAAAGAATACGACGTAAGCCCTATTCTTTATCTCATTGAGATTTTAAAAATACCTGTGATACAAGTTGGACACAAATAATATTCAAGATTATATTCTACATGTGCCATAAATGATCTCATTTAATCTTCACAATAATCCTATGAGGTAAGTACTATTACTGTCTCCATTTTACAGAGATGAAAAATGAAATAAAGATGAAATAATTGTCCCAAGTCCCACCACTCTAAAGACGCAGGAATGAGTCTTAACTATATTATGCTGTACCTATTAAACTACAGGGCTGTATGCATATTGACATAAGCACAGGCATAATGCAGTCAGCTTTAGAGAAGAGAAGGAGGTTTGGAGTTCTAAACAGTTACTGAATCCAAGAACAGGTTGAAACTGAGCTCAAGTAATTGCAAGATGAGTCTGGAGCGAAGCAAGCTGGGTGGCCCTGGAGGAGATGCTCTTGCTTCCTGTTTGTCAGTTCCCCCTTCTGTAAAACGAGGGAGCTGGCTCAGATGATTCCTAAATCCCTTTGTTCCTGTACAAGCAGCAGCACCACCACTGGGAAGGGCAGAAGTTGTCATCAGGCAGATTCAGGTTCTTTCTACCTATCTGAGCTTTTGTTTTCCCACTTGTGAAACTGGCATTGGGTCTGATTTGCTAATTTTTCTTTCCCTCGTGTCTGGCACAGGATATATAATAGGAGTTCAATTAATCCTGGTTCCCCCCCCTTCATCTCGCATCTGATTACAGATGGCAGGAATCGTGGGAGCAGAAGGCAGATCGTGGGAGCTGCTTCTAAGAGTGCAGAGGGTATCTGAACCTCCATGCTAGGGAACCAGGGGCATCCAGAGAGCAGCTGAGGACCAAGCGTAACACCTGCCCCATCTTCCCCACAGTCCACGCCCTTTTCCATCAAGCCCAGGGCAATTTCCAGTCCCATGAATCTGGATGCCCACAGATCTCTCAGAATCCCCCAGAAGCAGGTTCAGGACTTTGGGGTGGAGCGTGCAGCGAGATGAATAGCAGATGTCCCCGCGGGCCTCCCCAGCCAGCCTTCTTCCTTACGAATACTTCTGGGACACTCCCAGGAGCTATGCTCGCCTGGCAGATACTGAATAAGGCAGAAGGAGCAGGGAGGAAAAGCAGCGTCGTGGAACGGTTGCCTGGTTACATGGTAGTCTGGGTTGCAAGGTCTCCTCCCCTGGAGGCTGAGGGTGAGGTGCTGAGCAGGGGAGCGGAGGGGAGGGGTACAGCTAGCATCAGCATCTAGATGTGGTGCCTTCCTTCCCCCACCTCCAGCTGCCCACAGGCCAGGCCAGGACAAGCGGACCAGCCACGTGGGTAGGGAGCCTCGCTCACTCGCTGACCAGCTGGAGGATTTGGGCAAGTTGACGTAGCCTATCCCTGCCTTCCCTTCCTCACCTTTCAAGTGAGTCTAATAATAGTACACACCTCACTGGGGTCCAGCAAGGCTTCCAAACAGATAATGCAGGAAAAGGGCCGAGCACGGGGACTGGAACACAGTAGGCTGACCGTAAGAAAAGCTAGCGCTGCCCAGCCAGAGCTGGAGGCTGATGGAGGGAGCAGTGAGAAGTCCCGAGTCAGAACAGGCTACCCAATGTGAGGTCCCAGTGCAAACTGCAGGGCCCCTCGCTCAAAAAGCAGGAAAGAGGTGCTTCCATTAAAGGCACTAAAACAGAAAGCTTTTTTTCTTTTTCTCCTTTGGCAGTCTCTCAGGATGACAGTACTTTCTGCTTGCTACTTAATGCCATGGGCGTGGGGAGAGTGCACACCTTCACAGGCACCCAGGAGCCCACCCCGCAGGCTGGTGTGTGTGTGCATTGCCCATTAGCTGCCCAGGTCCTGGGGGAGCAGGATAGGGAGTTAGCATCTCCCTTTCCCACAGGCCTTCCATCCCAACCCGTGGTGGACAGGTGACACCAAACATGGCAATCTCTACACCAGGGTGCACTAGGCACCTGAGTCAGGGTCAAGAGAAACTCACTCCTGCCAGGTTGCCCACTGAAAGCACCATGGTGCTGCCAGCCTAGGGCGGGGACGGCTGTGGTCATGCTCTCCCCTGAGATGCTCTGGGGTACGGGCGGCAGCCCTCCCCATGCCCAGGCCCCTGATGGGGATGGGTGGGGGGAAGGGGGCTGGAAGAGCAGCGGGGAGGGGCAGAATGGGCCAGTCCTGGGACAGCAGGGAAGCTGGGGGCTGAGAACCCAGCTGGGGAGGTAGTGGGAGGTAGGGCTTCACGTGAACTGAGGTTCCCAACCCTCGGTACAAGCTCCGTTGTCCTACCGGACTCAGCTTCCAAACCACAAATTTAAACATTAAAATGATTCAAGATGTGACAGCAGGCCATTCAATTCCAAGTGCGGGTCCTGGTCTTACACCATCACAGTGACCCTGAGCTCTGATCCTGGCTGTCACTAACTCCCCCTCTCTAGGCCTTGGTTTCCTCTTCTCGAAATGAGGTGGGTGAGGGGATGGGGCTATGTGGTTTGTACATCCCCTTCCAGCTTCTATATTGTATAACTTCTGTCCCACTGACATGCTGTGTAGCCACAGGCAAGTCCCTTTCCCTCTCTGGGCATCAGTCTTCCCATCTGTGAAGTGGGAATTCCTGAAGCACCCTTCCAGGGTTAATGCTCAAAGACATGCCTTTTCTCCTCCCCTCCTTTGTTTGAGGGGACTTTTCCTTTTGGAGGAGGAAGTAAATATTTGGGATATTTCTGGTCTCTTCCTTCTGCCCAGGAGGGAAGTACAATCACCTGTGTTATGAATTGAATGTTTGTGTCCCCCTGTGAGATAATAGAAAATATACATTGGTCTCTTCCCACAGTTCCTGGCACAGAGCTCTTGAAGCCCTTGTAACTTCCTAAGTGATAAGTATACTAAGGGCATCTTTTGTTCTAATATTTGGTCTTTGGCTCCAGTTCCTGACACAGGGAAACTCTTGTAATTTCCTGGGTGATAGGACTGTCTTTTGTTCTAATGATGTAACTCTGGGTGGGTTCCTGAGTGGCTCCTGGATGGGGGCTGCTCACTATAAAGGCCAAGCGGTGATTACAAGCTTGGAATTTTCAGCCCCTGGTCCCACCATCCCCCAGTCTCTTGAGAAAGGAGAAAGGCTAAAAATGGAATTATGATCGATCACACCTACGTGAGGAAGCCTCCATAAAACCCCCAAAGTGCAGACTTTGGAGAGCTCCCAGGTTGGTAAATGCACCCCTGTACCAGGAGGGCGACACACCCAACTCCACGGGAACAGAAGCTCCCGTGCTCAGGATCGTCCCAGACCTCGCCCTATGTATCCCTTCATCTGGCTGTTCATCATATTCTTTAATAAACTGGCAAACATAAGTGTTTCCCTGAGTTCTGTGAGCTGATCTAGCAAATCACTTGAGCCTGAGGAGGGGCTCATGGGAACCTCTAATTTGTAGCCAAATCAGGCAGAAGTTGTGAGTCACATGAAACGGCGACTGGCATCTGAAGTGGAGGCCAGTCTCGTGAGACTGAGCCCTTACCCTGCGGGATCTGACGCTACCTCCAGGAAGGTGGTGTCAGAATTGAGTTAAACTGTAGGACAGCCAGCTGGTGTCACAGAATTGCTTGGTGGTGGACCGTCCCCCACCCAAGCATTTGGTGACCGGAAGTGTCAGAAGTGAGGTGTCCTGTGTGAAAGTAAAGGAGAAAGATGCAGGAGGAGAACTGTAGGCTTTTCCACTCAGCCCCCTTCCCCCACAAACCATATGTTGAAGCCCTAACCACCACCGTGAGGGCATCGGGAGGTGGGGCCTTGAGAGGCAATTAGGTTTAGATGACTTCATGTGGGTGGAGCCCACCCTCACCTCACTGATGGAATTAGCGCCCTTTTAAGAAGAAGAGACACCAGAGCTTCCTCCTTCACTGTGTGAGGATACAGGGAGAAAGGGACCATCTGCAAGCTAGAAAGAAGGCCCTCACCAAGACTGAATCTGCCGGCACCTTGAACTTGGACACCCCATCCTCCAGAACTGTGAGTAACAAATGTCTGTTGTCTAAGCAGTCCAGTCAGTGATATTCTGTTACAGCAGCCTGAGCAGACTGATACAGCCCGTAAGGAAGGCTCACCAACCGATGGAACAGAAGGGCAAAGAAGAGCAGGTCATCAGAGAAGTGGTGAGACAGCAGGCAGCACTGTGAAGTGACTCATTCATTCATTTACACATTCATTCATTCATTTGCCTGGACACCTGCAGCAGCCTCTACCCCATCTCCCGGCTTCCACGCTCTTTCCTCTCAATCCACTCTCCACACAACAGCCTAAGGGAGCTACTTATATGATAAACAGAACTGTGCCCTTCTCTCCTGAAAACCTCTATCAGCTGGGGTTAGGTTCAACTGTGATAGACAACTCACACTGATAGTGTCTTAAATAAGACAGACGTTTACCTCTCTCTCACAGAAGCATCTGGCACTGTTAAGGCGGCACGATGGTCAGAATCCAAGCCCCGTCTAGCTGGTAGCATGGCCATCCCTGGCTTCCATTTCCAAGGTTACTTCAAAGTCCAAGATGGTGCTAGGGCTCCAGCCATTGAATCTACATCCCATACGGCAGCAAGGCCGGGGGGACACTCCATCCTTTCAAAGATACTTCTCAGGAGTTGCATACACCACCTCGGCTGACATTCTAGTGGCTAGAGCTTAAGTCACATGACCACACCACCTACACAAGAGGCAGGCAGCCATGTGCCCAGTTCAATGTTGTGGGTTTTATTAATGAGGAAGATGGGGGTGGGGGATGGATACTTGGAAACCATTGATCTTTACCACACAATCCTTCCACAGCTTCCTTCTGCCCTCAGAATAAAACCTATACTATGCCCCAAATGGCCGGGCCAATTTTCCTACCATCTCTCCTCCCAGCCTCCTTCCCTCAACATGTTGCAGGCCCACTGGCCTACTTTGGGTCTCTCAAAGGCCAAGGCTCTTTCCCACACAGGGGTATTTACCCATGCTGCTCCCTCAGCCCTGGGACACCCACACGCTGCTCTATGCGGGCTGGCTCTTTCTTCAGGCCCCAGAGAGGCCTCCCTACCACGCCATCTAACAGAGCTCCCCTCATCCTTCTTTCTTGACTCTGTTTTTCCTTTGTTTATTTATAGCAAGAATGACATCTTAAAACTGCTCTATTATCTGATTTTAAAACAACAACAAACAGACCAACAAAGCCATGAATCCCTGCACCAAATGCCTACCTTTTTGGTTGATCTCTGCCATTAGAAAGGCAGCCTGACGAGGGGAGGGTTTGTGTTTGCTTCAGAACTGTACCCCAGAGATTCTCTGAGCAAATATTTATTGCTCTCCCACTATGTACCGGGAACTTAAAAGACAGTACACAAATCCAGGCTTCTTCTCAGCTGCAGAGAGGCCACGAGATGAGACCTGGGCTCCATCTGTTGGAGAGGAGCTGAAGGGGGCAGGGAGGTAGAGAAAGGAGTCCAGTAAGCCCCTAATAACAGCCCTGCAGCAGCCAGGCTTATGGTTAGGGTCCTTTTTTGCCTCCTTTCTGGCTCCATCCTACGTCTCCACCCGCATGTTAATGACCTACTGCTACCTTTTATGGCCTGTACTTTATTCCTTATCCTTGTAAGAAGCTTTATACCCTTTCTGGAGGAGGGTGAGTGTATAAACAAACAAACACAAGATAAAATATACAAGGTACTTGGGGGTCTGCAGTATCCAGGAATAGAAGCCTACTCTACCGCAGTGCCAGGCTCCTCCTGCGGACCACAGAGCCCAGCAAGCACCCAGCCATCGACCTGCCAACTCCTCTGGGGTGTCTTTAAGGGCTTCAGCTGGGTGTGTCCAGAAAGCAACTCACAGCCCTTTTCAGGTTGCTCTCCCGCAGTCTTGGTGAAATCAACTGTCTGAGGCAGAAGCCCAGGCGCTATCCTCAGGAGGTACTGTGACACAGTGGTGGGAACGGTATTACTGGACGTCCCAGGCCAGGTCATCCACTGTGGTGGGGCTGTCCTGTGATTATAGGACATTTAGCAGCATCCCTGGCCTCTATCCACGAGATGACAGGGGCACCCCCATCCCTGAGTTGTGACAACCAAAAATGCCTCCAGAGGCTGTTCAACGTCCCCTGGGGCGAAACTGTCCGGATTGAGAACCACTGGTTTAGAGCAAGGATTTAAACCTCAGACTTTGTGGATTCAAAGCTTAACTCACCTGTGGAGTGTGGGGTCAGTTACTCCACCTTTCTGTGCCTCAATTCCCCTTCTACAAAGTGAAGCAACTAACAGTCTCTCCTTCATAGATTAAATAAGCTGATAAGCGTAGAGCACTCAGGATGGCGCCTGGCGCAAAGATGTGTTATGTTAGCTGTTACTCTTAGTTTTGGAATTGTTCCTGACTCCTCAAGCCCATCCATCACCATTTCCACATAATTTTACTGTACAAATATCGCTAAAATCCATTCACTGTTCTCCATCATCACCTTTCTCTTGCCTCAGCATCTCTTGCCTCTGATTAAAGACTTCCTGTAATTCACTCTCTCCACAGAAATGAGTTCGATCTGTTCAAACCCTTCTGTGGTTAAAACCAGTCACAGAGTCCCAGTGTTTTTAGGAAAAAGCCCCCCACAGCCTAGAGATTACAGAATGACCCCTGTCCATCTCCAGAGCCTTGTCTCATAACTTCATCTCCCCTGTTTGCTAATTTCAACCACAATCGTTTTTCTCTCCATTTCTCAAAAATGCCATTCTGGGCTTCCCTGGTGGCGCAGTGGTTGAGAGTCCGCCTGCCGATGCAGGGGACACGGGTTCGTGCCCCGGTCTGGGAAGATCCCACATGCTGCGGAGTGGCTGGGTCCGTGAGCCATGGCTGCTGGGCCTGCGCGTCCGGAGCCTGTGCTCCGCAACGGGAGAGGCCACAACAGTGAGGGGCCCACGTACCGCAAAAAAAAAAAAAAAAAAAAAAAAAAATGCCATTCTCTCTCCTACCCCAAGGCCCTCAAGTGTTCCAGACCCTCTAAACTGGAACCTCAAAGGCAGTGACGGTGGGAGTTTTCAAAATAAAGACAGGCCGCTGCCTGGGAGGAGTAGAAAGGATTTACGTGATTGAGCCTGGAAGGGCTGCCTTGGTCAGTGGGGCAGTGTGTGCACTGCACACTCAGCCGAGGGGGCCAGTAGAGTCTGCAGTTCACCCCAAGCTCCACTTGCTAAGCCACACCCTGGTGCAGAGCCATCTGCTCACCAAGCTGTTTGTTTCTGGAGCTGCATTCTCTGAAAAGGACTATCTTTCGCTAATTTGCAATGAAGATGCCATACAGTCAAGTGTCAGCTGTACAGTCAGAGCACACGGTAGGTGATAACAGAAGAGCTGTATTTTAGAAAGTACATCTCTTTTCTGTTACAGATACATGAAGTTGCCAAAGACAAGGGAAGAGACCAATTACGCCAACTGCCAGGCTCTCCCAGCTTCTCTTTCTTTCCATACCTAGAAAGTGAACTGTTTCCACATCTCTGGTACTAGTTCAGAGTTGAGGCCAACTTGAGAAAAACTGCCCCTTACTTTGTGCATCCAGCAACTGGATAACTCTCAAGCCTTGGAGTGATGCAATTAGCAAGTTTCATAATTAAATTCATAGTAAAATGCCTCTGGGAATTCAATCTTTTTTTTTTCAATTAACTATTCTTATTAAACCTCATTCATCTGTCTCATAAAAATTGTAAACTAGGGCTTCCCTGGTGGCGCAGTGGTTGAGAGTCTGCCTGCCGGTGCAGGGGACACGGGTTCGAGCCCTGGTCTGGGAGGATCCCACATGCTGCGGAGCAACTGGGCCCGTGAGCCACAATTACTGAGCCTGCGCGTCTGGAGCCTGTGCTCTGTGACAAGAGAGGCCGCGATAGTGAGGGGCCCGCGCACCGCGATGAAGGGTGGCCCCCGCTCGCCGCAACTGGAGAGAGCTCTCGCGCAGAAACGAGGACCCAACACAGCCATAAATAAATAAATAAATAGATAAAAAACAAACAAACAAACAAAAAAACCTGTAAACTAAGCCTAGCCATACAGAACATACATCCTAGTAAATATAATTACCACTAAATATTTAGCCTCACAGTTAAAACATTTCAGAGCCAGAAGAGACTTCAAAGATCACCCAGAACAAACATTCACCTTAGTGATGGGCAAAGTGGGGCTCAGACATTGGAAGCAACGTGCCCTGGTTCACTCAGCTTGGAGGTGGCACTGCAAGAGGATACCCACCCAGGTCACCTGTTTGCCACCTTACTATTCCAGAGATTATAGCAGAAAAAGAAAAAAAAAAAAAAAAAGAAGAATCCTAATTCTCTTACCACGCATTAAGTATAAATGAAAGCTGCGTTTCTATCTACTTGGTCTGTCTGTATACAAAGGGTGCTTTTCCAGAGTATTGGTGGGCAACTCTGCTTTGCATCTAATTACAACCATTTACAGGGACTGTTGTTGCTTTTCAGTTGCAACACATTTTGAGGTTATCACTTTGAGGGAAACAACAGGCCTGGGTTGCTCAGGCCCAGACAAAGATGCCATTTTATCACTCTCATTTTATTTAACAGGACTAAGGTCTCTGAGACCACCGAACTTTAAGAAAATCCCAGTCCTATACGTTTAGATTAGCAGAATATAAAATAAAAAAGTGGGACTTCCCTGGTGGCGCAATGGTTAACAGTCTGCCTGCCAATGCAGGAGACGTGGGTTCAATACCCCATCTGGGAAGATCCCACATAACGTGGAGCAACTAATAAGCCCATGCGCCACAACTACTGAGCCTGCGCTCTAGAGCCCACGAGCCGTAACTACTGAGCCCACGTGCCACAACAACTGAAGCCCGCGTGCCTAACGCCCATGCTCCGCAACAAGAGAAGCCACCACAACGAGAAGCCCGCACACTGCATCGAGAGTAGCCCTCGCTCGCCGCAACTAGAAAAAGCCCGCGCGCAGCAACAAAGATCCAACACAGCCAAATATAAGTTAATTAAAAAAAAAAAGTGAGTGCTTCCCAAAAAGGTTGACCAGAAGATGCCAAGAATATTCACCACTTGTGTATTTAAATGGGGTCACTTCTTATAATCCATTTGGAACTCAGTGCCATAGAAGTCAGCATTTTATGACACGTACGTGTGGTATCCCCAGTGGGTGTTTATTGTGGAGCTGGAGTCTCCACCTGCCACCATCGGGCAGATCTGGGTTTAAATCCCGACTGTACCACCTACTAACCGTCTCCCTGTGCACGTCACTTCTCTGAGCCAGTCTTCACGACTGTACATGGAAACACTAATAGCTACTTCCCAGAACTGGGAGGATAAAATATTCAATAATATAATTCTCAAGAGAACTCTGTGAGCACTCCAAGGGGAGCTGAGTCCTGTTTACCCTGTTCCTCTTACAAGGCTGTGAAGTCTTTGTAAGGTCTTTGCCTCACCACACCTCGGTGTCTGCAATGCCAGGCACGGGGCCTTATATTCTAGGCTGTGCTCAACGAATATTTGTTGAATTAATTAACAAACGTATGAGTGTGGGAATGGGTTACATCTTTTCCTGTGCCTGCAACGTTAGCCAGTTGTAGTGTGTTGAATGGTGCCCGCCCCCCCCCCCAAACGATCCTGTCTGTGTCCTAAATCCCAGAACCTGTGAATGTGACAGTATTTGGAAAAAGGGTCTTGGCAGATACAATTAATTTAAGGATCTCTATATAAGATCTTCCTGGACTATCTGGGTGGAATGTTGTTTTAGTCCATTCAGGCTGTTATAACAAAACCACCTTAAACTAGGCGGCTTATAAATAATAAACATTTATTTCTCACAGTTCTGGACGCTGTGAAGTCCAAGATCAAGGAGCCAGCAGATTTGGTGTCTGGTGAGAGCCTACTTCCTAGTAGTTCACAGACAGCCATCTTCTCACTGTGTCCTCACGTGGCAGAAGGAGCAAGGGATCTCTCCGGGGTCTCTTTTATAAGGGCACTAATCCCATTGATGAGGGCTCCACTCTTGTGACCTAATGACCTCCCAAAGATCTCATCTCTAAATACGATCACACTGGGGCTTAGGTTTCAACAAATGAATTTTGAAGGGACACAAAAATTCAACTTATAGCAAACTTAAATCCTTATGAGAGATAGAAGAGAAGATACAGAAACAGAGCAGCTCTTCTGAAGATGGAGCCAGAGATTGGAATAATGCAGCCCTAGGGAATAAAATCAGCCACCAGAAGCTGGAGGAGAAAAAGGAGGGACTCTCCCCTACAGCCTCCAGGGAGAGCATGGTCCTGCTGACACCGTGATTTCCGACCTATGGCTTCCAGAACTGTGAGAGAATACATTTCTGCTGTTTCAAGCCACCCAATTGGTGGTAATGTGTTTCGGAGCCACGGGAAACTCATATGCCAGCATGTGGGAGGCACTCACAAAACACTGGAAGAAGAAAAGTGAAGAGATTCCGACTCACGTTTTCGTATCAAATCCTTGGACTCTACTGTATACCCAGAGCAGTTCATCCAAGTCAGGTCAGCTGTAAACCGTAAATTTGGGTGGGGGCACATTAACCTTTGAAATTCCACAGCAGAAGGAAGAAGAAATCCTGAAAAGCCACTAGATGTCACGGCTCACTTTTCCTAGAAGAATATACCACGTACTTCCTTACCCTGCCCCGCCCCCCAGACACCCGTGGCAGATGATGCTTCTAGACAATACCCACTGTTTGCTGCTGCCCTTAGACATCCAGTGGAGACACCAAAGAGCAGGTGGACATTCAGTCTGGAGTTTCACAGGGACCAGAGCTGGCATTCAGAACGGTTCCAACCTCCACCCTGAGCTCCACGTTTGTGTATCCAACTGATTCCCCCCACCCCATGTGCTACTTTACCAGGCTTTTCCACCTCCAAATTTAGCCCCTTCATTCTTCCAGATACTCTGTTCTCCTTGATTCCTCTCTTGGTCTCACATCCCTCATCCCACACATTGGTGTTACCCTGAGAATATGCCTAGAATCCAGTCACTTTGCACAATCTCCATTGGTACCAGAGACCACCATGCTTTCTAGACCGGACTATTTTAAGGACTTCTTCCCACTTGGTTTTTCTGCTTCTCTCACAGTCTCACTACCTTCTAGTCTCCAATTGGCAGCCAGAGAAAGCTCTTTAAAAGCTAAATCAGGGCTTCCCTGGTGGCACAGTGGTTAAGAATCCGCCTGCCAATGAAGGGGATGCGGGGTTCGATCCCACATGCCGCGGAGCAACTAAGCCCGTGTGCCACAACTACTGAGCCTGCGCTCTAGAGCCCGCGAGCTGCAACTTCTGAGCCCATGTGCCACAACTACTGAAGCCCACGTGCCTAGAGCCTGTGCTCCTCAACAAGAGAAGCCACCACAATGAGAAGCCCACGCACCGCAACGAAGAGTAGCCCCCGCTTGCTGCAACTAGAGAAAGCCTGCGCACAGCAACGAAGACCCAATGCAGCCAAAAATAAATTAAAAAATAGATAAATAAATTTTAAAAAGCTAAATCAGGTCGAAAGGACTCCAAGCTCATTCAGAATGGAATTTAGGCTCCTTATCCTGGTCCATAAAGCAACGTATAAACTGTTCCCATCTCCCCATCTTGCCCCCTCCCTCTCTGATTTCATCTCTTCCCACTCTCCCTTCACTACACAGATGGAACCTCCTGGTCTCTTTGCTCCAAGCCTTTGCTCCTGCCTCAGGGCCTTTGTACCTACCATTCCCTCTTGTCTCTTCCATTATTCAGTGTCTGATCCAGAGTCACCTCCTCAGAGAGGCCATCTCTGACCACATTATAAAACAGCATTCCCCCCATCATTTTCTAACTCTTCTACCCTGCTTTATCTTGCTTCTTTCCATATTGCACATCCTGCCAATAAAATGACCTTGGACACGGCACTTAGAAATTCCACACCCTGCTGAGAGATATCTACAATTTAATCAGAAATCTGTAAGAATTGTGAGGAAAAAAAAAAAAGCCCGATTCTGGTCAAGTACGTGTGTCTTTTAGACCTGGGAATAGATGGATTTACTTAGAGTGAAAGAAATGCAAAAACCAACACCGTGTTCATCTGGGTGAAGAGTCATAAATTACATGTGAATTTAAGGAACACGGGTGAAGCCAGGGCCTTTTTCTTCAGGCAACTCTGGAAAAGGGGTTCAGGTGGCAGGTGACACGTCAAAGATCTACCTGCATCATGATTATTAAACTCAGTGAACCTGAAGGCAACCTCCCAAACCGGAAGGGGCCGATATTGTTTCCTTAAAGGTTAAGCATATTTCAACCCTTAGGAATTCCCGATTAATCGTAAAAATGTTTAAGAGAATCAAATCTATAGTATTAATATTTACATATTAAATATTAATATGTGGTGATTAATATTAATATTTTGGTGATTAAATATCACCAAAACAGTAATTTTATATGCTGATTTTGTCTAGTAGAATGAAGAGATGACCCAAGCAATACCCATTTAAACTATGAAATTGAGTAATAACTGATCTTGACAGGATTTTAATTTAAAATCTTACTAAAATTTTATCAAGTGTTAAAACATTTAAGACACTTTAAGGATCACCCTATTTATTAGCTTAATTTAAAGGTTTACCAAAATGACTTAAGCACCTAGGAGGATGTGTCAAAAACACACATGAGCTACTAAAAAATTAAACTGAATATAGAGAATTTATCAACGTAGCTTAATTAAGTTTGCAAATGCAATCAAACATTTTTCAAGTGCCCTTAACAATGGCTTATATGTTTTAGAAATAGATGTCTAAGCTGAGCTTAAACACTTGCTTTCTTCACGTGACTTTAATAAAGCAATCATTAATTCCTAAAACCAAGATATACTTCAGAACAGTCTTTTCTGTACACACACCATGGAGGACTTCAATCATTATTTACCTCATTTACCCCTCATTAGAATATAAGCCCCACAAGAACGGTATTTTGTGTGTTAATTCACTGCTGTATTCTCAGTCCCTAGGGCTGTATCTAGCACATAATAAGCGCTCAGGAAAAGGTTACTGAGTGGAGATAATTCTCCTTGCCCCAAGATCCTATATGAGTCTCAGGTGCTTAATATATTCTGAGAGACTAAAGCCCAGTGACAGTATGGAAGATGGCCAAGATCCTGAATGAAGTCAAATGGAAGGGTTCAGAGGCGGTCCAAGGACCACGACTCCCTGGGTCCTCTGCTCTTTAAAGGCATCTTTACTCGCTGCCCTCCTCCATGAAGTCTTCCAGTGGACTCAAAGAGCACCTGACATCACTGACATGACTCAACCTTGGGAGGTTACTTTTGTACTTATTTCATCTCCTCTGATGATGGCCTGAAGGGCTCTACATCTCTATACAACACCAGTATCCTCACATGCCTTCCAAATGAATGGATGTATAAATGAATGGACAAACAAATGGCACTTTTGTGAAGCGACTTTTCTGCCCATTGCTGCCATAGATGTTAACAGTCCAGGTTTTGCAACCAGGCTGCACGAGACCACATCCCGGTTCCATGGTGTGGTGGTGGTGGGTACCCTCAACCCATGTTTAAGAAATATTATGAATTCTTCAACCTTTAAAAATAAACTCTAGCCTCAATCTGCTACCAGACAAGATGAAAGGAAATGCTAAACTCAGGATGCCCGTGGAAACATTTAAAATTGTTTAAGATATGTCAATAGATACCTGCAAATGTAAAGACTTACCCGGACATGCAGGCCTCTGGGGGAAGAGTTTCAATGTGGTTTACATTTCAGCTTCGATATTTATAAACAGAATGAAATCCGGAGGGAAGCAGCCCGGGAAGATAAGCCTTTAGGTAAATAGTTTGGGAGGTACCAGAGGCTGCTTCCGGGGATGGGCCATTAGGGCTTAACAATGGGGGTGGCTGGGTAGAGCTGGAGAATAAGTTGAAATGGAAGGAGGAGAAATAGAAGAGACCAGGATTTTAGACCAGGGCTTCTCACGTTTTAAAATGCACACAAGTCACTTGTGCATCTTGTTAAATGCAGCTTCTGATTCAGTAGGTCTGGGCTGGGGCCCAAGAAGTCTGCATTTCTAACAAGCTCCCAGGTGATGCCAGTGCCGCTGGGCCATGGGAAACATTTTGAACAGCAATGGTCTGTGGTAGGAAAGCATCATACACCCCTCCAAAAACATTAGTACGACAAAACAACCGCCCCAGAAACCGAGAAATACACACAGTGCTGTATTTATTCTCATTGGGTAGGTGTCTTAGAGGCTGTTTCTTAACATAAACTACCTTGAAAAAGTGCTGATAAGATTCATTTATTTGCTTAACAAATATTTATTGAGCATCTACTAAGTGTCAGACGCTGTTCCAAGTTTTTGGGGTACAGTGGTGAGCAACCACAACAAGGTCCCTGATCTCGCAGAGTTTACATTCCAGTATGGAAAATCAGACAAAAATCTCATAAACCCGTATAGAAATCCACAAGCTATAAAAAGATGAAATGGTCTCAGGTTGGGATAAATGCCAAAAGTGAATAAAATAGGGTTACAAGTTAGAGGCTGGTTTGGGAAGGAGGGCTGTCGGGAGAGGTGAGAAGTAACCAGCCATGCAAAGTTCTAGGGAGAGAGTGTTCCAAGCAATAACAGCCAAGGTCCAAACTGAGAGTTTGGCAAGTGTGAGGGACAGTAACTCAGTGTAGCTGAGTTGCAGTGACCAATGGGGAGAAAATTAGCCCTGAGCCAGATAATGGTAAGGAGCTGGGATTTCATTCTAAATGTGATGGGGTGTCAGCAGAGGAGTGATGTGAATATTTTAAAAAGACCACTCTGATCAATTATAAAATCACAAGCAGTGGCACAAGCCATTATGTACTTCCTAATAAAACAGAATATGAAAGACACAACATCACTTATGAAATAGTCTCCTGGAATATAAGTACTTAGATCCAACATCTAGTTTATACGAACGACAGGAGGTAGAAGAACAAGTTCAAAGACATCACGAGAAAGCACTTAGACAAACCCAGAAGGTGGGACCACTGGCCTCCTTTCTTTTGAACAAATCAGTGGCATGAAAAAAGGGAGTGGGGTGCTTCAGACGAAGAGACAGTTAAAAGATATCACAATCAGATTTATACAATATATGGATCTTACTTGATCGTGGTTCCAAGAAACCATCTGTAAGGTGACGTTTTTTTAAAAAATAAATTTATTTATTTATTTATTTTTGGCTGTGTTGGGTCTTTGTTTCTGTGCGAGGGCTTTCTCTAGTTGCGGCGAGCAGGGGCCACTCTTCATCGCGGTGCACGGGCCTCTCACTGTCGTGGCCTCTCTCGTTGCGGAGCACAGGCTCAGTAGTTGTGGTGCACGGGCTTTGTTACTCCGTGGCATGTGGGATCTTCCCAGACCAGGGCTCGAACCCGTGTCCCCTGCATTGGCAGGCGGACTCTCAACCACTGCGCCACCAGGGAAGCCCCGTAAGGTGACATTTTTGAAACAACTGGAAACATTTTAAGATGGAAACAGGATCTTAGGTAACAATAGGGAATTCTTTTAATTACTTCAGATGTAATAAGGCTTTGCATTTAAGGAGGAGAATGTCCTTACTTTTCATAGATGAATACCGAAGAATCAGGAGTGAAAACTCATGTTTGAAATTTGCTTTAAACATGCTTTGGATGAACAGAGAATAGCCAAAGTGATGGGATGTCACCTCCGAGATTAGGTGATAAAAGCCCTGGGACTTCCATCTTGTTGGCATTCTCTTTCTGGCTCTTTCCGCTGGTTCACTCTGATGAAGCAACTCGCCACGTCATCAGCTGCCATAGGGAGACATCACTGGGCAAGGAACTGAGGGCAGCCCCTGGCCAATAGACTGCAAAGGACTGAATCTTGTCAACAGCTATGAGAGTGAGCTTGGAAGCAGATCGCTCCCCAGTCAGCCTAGAGGTGACTACAATATCCCTGACTGTAGCCTGTAAGAGACCCTAAAGGGGTCTCAGACCCAGCTAACCATACCTGGAGTCCTGACCCACAGATGCTGCTGTGACATCACACCAATGTGTGTTAAGTTAATAAGTTCGGAGGTGATTTGCTATGCAGCATTAGATGATAGACAGATATATAGACAGACAAACAGATATATCAATAGATTAACTATATACCATTATTATATAGATTTACCATAATTCATTTAACTAATCTATTATTAATGGGCATTAGGTTATTTCCGAGACTTCTGCAATTATAAATAATGCTGTATTACACATGTATTAGTCCACTCATACCTTTAGGAAAGCATTCTTTTTTTTTTATTGAGGTATAATCGACATGTAACATTCTATTAGTTTCAAGTGTAGGACATAATGATTCAACATTTGTATACATGGTGAAATGACCACCACAATGAGTCTAGTTAACATCCATCACCACAGGACGATCTACTCTCTTAGGAACTTTCAAATATGAAATGTAGTATTGTTAACTATAGGTTAATAATTAAGGTACACTCCTACTTTTGAGAATTATTAAATTATCCTCCAGAGGTTTCACCAATTTCTATTGCAAAACACTGCTGAAAAGCATTGCAGAGGTAGAGAACACTCGGGCAAATACTGAGTACTATCAATTTTTCCTCACTTGATAGATGAAAAAAATTATCCTTGATGTTTTAATCTATATTCTATTGATTTATGAACTAAACTGGGCAGTTTTCATCTGCTTGTCATTTTTTTAATTAAAAAAAAACCTGACTGCTTGTGTCTTTTAAACATTTTTCTTCAATTTTCTTTTATTCTCCTCCTTTCTGTTTTATTTTGTTTGTTCATTTTTCTTCAGTAAACACTTATTTTTTAAAAACAGCTTGCTCATCATCTTTGTAAACGGGAATAATGCCTTAATCTGGCAAACATTTTCCTCCCAGTTTGTAATTTATCTTTAGGCCTTGTTTATGCGTTTCCTTGTTTTTTTTTGTTTTTGTTTTTATATCTAAAGGTTTTACTTTTATGTGGTTAAATTGCTAATTTTTCTTCTTTATAACTTCTGGGTTTTGTGTCATTTCCAAAAATAATAATCATCTTAGTGGAAGATGCTGGTAATGACAAGGATGACGATGGTGACGATGGTGGAGGGAGGGAGGGGGAGGATGATATTTACTTCCTTTATTGTGGGCCAGTCACTGTTCTAGGAGCCTGATGCACATTATTGCACTTAATCCTTGAATTGTCTTCTGAGTTCAGTGCCATTATAACTGATGTACAAATGAGGAAACTGAGTTCTAGGGAAGTAAGCAACTTGTCCAGATTTTAGAAACTGCACTCTTCACCACCACACACTTGCAAAGACTGTTTTTGATGCTGTTTCTCCATGAGTTTATGCCAACACAGAGCCCTGTGGTCTGTGACCGCCAAGCCGACTCCACTTCTTGGGCGCTGGGGATGATTACAATGCTTTTTCATTACCAAGGAAACCTTTTATTCCATAGGAAAGTGGAGCCATAAATGATCGAGCGCACACAAGGAGACAGAAATGGAAATCGTTGCTGAAAACCAGCTCCTACCTGAGCGATGGATTAGGATTCAGAACAGAAACGTGGCCTTTTGGAATTGCTCACATCCTGTACCAATTAAGCGTTTGGGGAAGCCGACAACGGCTTCCTGATGTGGAAATCACTTTGAAACGTGTAGGCTGGTAGTTAAAGCCATTAGTCCCACTTGGGCTTCAAGGACAACTACAAAGAAAATATTTTGTAAATTGCACAAGAAGCATGGATTTGCCCGATCCCTGGGTTAGCCCAAACTGGTCAAGCAATTGATTTTAACACTTTATTTCCTAAGTGGACTAATACCTGGGGAGATGGAAAACAAACTTGACTTCAGACATCATAAGGGCTTCTTAAAAGCCGCAGGTCTCTGCACCAGACAGCTGCTGAGTGAAGAGCTTGGCTCTTTCCTCGGACAAAGACTTTTTATTTCAGGCCCAAGTTCTGGCGGTGGGGGGGGGGGGGCAGGCAGGGGGGATGCAAATGAGCCCAGCGCCTCTTGCCTGACCTTTCCTTGATGGAATGGGGATGGCTGCTCCAGCGGAAAGGACACAGAGGCAGCATTTCTAAGTGTTGCTCAGTCATATTAAAAGTTGAACCCCAAAGACAAATGGGACAGGAGCAAAGTCTAACCAATTAAGTGGAAACTGACTTCATCTTAACTTCACAGGGCCTGTGGCTCTCAACTGTTGGTATCTAGTCCAGAACATATTTGAGCAATCACAGGAAATATTCCCGGTGGGACTCTTTTCTTCCTTTCTCCGCTCGCTCATGTGAAACAAGGTTCTAAATTTTCTCTTCTTTCTGCGAGCAAGCTCTCTGGTGTGACAGGTCAGTGTGTCAGGAGTGAGGAGGTATGGGCTCCAGTCTTGGTACTGTCCTTTCACTAATTTAGTGCCCTGGACACAGCTGCTTCAGGTCTCGTGCACGCTGAGTGCGTAAGCCCCTGGGTTTGGGAGTCAGGCTACCAGACTCTCTTAACCTTCTATTTTCTCATCTTTAAAATGGGAATTTAAAAAGTGGCTCCCCCATAGAGCCGTCATGATGGTTCCATGAGAGGACACGTGCAAAGCACTTAGGGCTCAGGGTGAATGGCACCCCCTGGAGTTGTGCAACGGAATGGCTCTGGCCTGTCACGTAGTGTATTAGTCAGGGTTCTCCAGAGAAACAGAACCAACAGGAGATATCTACCTATAGGTATCAATATGAAATAGAGGTATATTTATACATAGATATAAATATGGAATATACCTATAGCTATGGATATCTCTCTGTATAGATACATAATATATAATATTCTATTCTATCTATCATCTATCTAGAAAGATTTATTTTATGGCTCATGCAATTGTGAAGGTTAGAAAATCCGAAATTTGCAACTGCAGGCTGCAGAACCAGGCAAGAGTTGCTGCTGCCGTCTGATGGCAGAACTCCTTCTTCCTCAGGGGGTCTCACACTTTCTCTCCAGGCTTTCAGCTAATTGCTGAGGCTCCGCCACAGTGTGGAGGGTAACCTGCTTTACTCAACTCTACTGATTTTTTTTTGGCTGCGTTGGGTCTTTGCTGCTGCGCACGGGCTCTTCTCTAGCTGCAGCGAGCCGGCCGGGGGCGATTCCTCGTTGACGTGCGCGGGATCCTCACCGCGGTGGCCTCTGCCGCTGCAGAGCACGGGCTCCAGGCACGTGGGCCTCAGGAGCGGCAGCAGGAGGGCCCAGCAGTTGTGGCCCGCGGGCTCCAGAGCGCAGGCCCAGCCGCTGTGGCGCATGGGCCCAGCCGCTCCGCGTGTGGAACATGCGGGATCTTCCTCGACCAGGGCTCCAACCCGTGTCCCTTGCACTGGTAGGTGGACCCCCCAACCACTGCGCCACCCGGGAAGTCCCTCCACTGATTTAAATGTTAATCATATTTGAAAAATACCTTCCCAGCAACATCTAGACTGGTGTCTGACTCAAAACTTGGTACCATGGCCTGGCCAAGAAGACACATAAAATTAACCATCACACATAGTAAATGCCCAATAAATGCAGTTTTATGATGCTTGGGATACAGTTATTATTATTGTTGTTGATCTATGTATCCTTTCAGGCCCCTTCTAGCCCTGACGGTATCCTCTGATACACGGCTTTCATTTACATTTTGGGAAGGGAAACAGAAAGAACTACGGTATTTTGCGAACAAGTGGAGCCTGAGGAAGGCACGTACATGAAAACGTAGTTTTCTCAACTCTAGGACATGGAGTGGAGGTAAGAGTGTGGGCCAATACCTTCATACCTTTCCCACAGTACCCCTTCCCAAATTAAACCATGGTTTCTATAGCATTTAGTCAGTTTCTAGTAGCTAAGAGATACTGAGTACTTAACACAGGCAGTGTTCCAAGTGCTTTAAATGTAGGAGCACACTGAGGCCTCACAGCAACCACGTGACATGGGTACCATTATTATCCCTCATCCCACTGAAGAGGAAGGGGAGGCCAGGGAGTGTACGAGTCTTGTGCCAGGTCACACGGCTAGGGAGTGGGGGAAGCAAGACAAGCCATTCCATCTTGTTCTAGAGCTTATGGGTGCCAACTACATGCCCACAGAGGACAAATACGAAGTGCTTGGGTGACAGGGTGAAGGAAACTGACACTGCCTGGACAGCCTCACTGCTGCATGAAAGAAGATGCTCTGAAAGGTAGCTTTCCCTAGTCTGCACAGGATCACTTGGGGAGCCTATTAAAAGGCAGATTCTCAGGTTCCACACCTAAGGATACTGCTTAAGCTTGGTGGTATGCCCACGAACCACAAAGGGACCCCCTGAAGTCTCCTGCCTTGGCCCAGAGTATGCTGGGGCCGAGAAGGCTCCCAGATGTGTACCCATTCTACGGTATTGTGAAACTTAGCACCAAGCACTGAAGAGATATCCTGGCTTAACAAGAAAGATGAAAAAGGCACTGTTACCAAGGGTACCTATGAAAGTTTCTATACTTAATAATGGCTCATGTCCTAGAAGGCTGTTATAACATAAAGATGGCCCTATAAGCCTTGATGGCAGGTCAGGTCTATCCAAGCATGAGAGAGATTCAGAATTCAGTGCATCATCACTTTAGTACCATAAGAATTCTATGTCCTGGGAAGCATATGCAAAAGCACAAAATTCTTGACAAGTTCAAAAGTCTTTGGACGAAGACAGGAAGATGTCTATATATATATTAGGGCCACATGCCAAAGCCAGTGAAGCAATCTAACTGTTATAGAGTTTGGAATGCCGGTGGAAAAATCACATAATATGTAGAATTTGAATCCAGGAACATGGGCTATGGGAACATCCCTCTCTTGAAGTTGAAGTTCACTGACATAAAGGTCAGTGTGGCTCATTGGGAATTTGGACAATCACGTCAGCATCTGGCCAATCTCTCTAGCCCTTAAATGTGTGGAAAATGTAGTAGACAGAATAATGACCCCTCACTCCCACCGCAAAGATGTCCACATCCCAACTTCCAAATCTGGGAATATGTGACCTTTCTTTTGACAGGGGACTCTGCAGATATCATATCAAGGTAAGGATCTTAAAATAGGGAAATCATCCCGGGTTACCTGATGGACCCAATGCAATCACAAGGATCCTTAAAAGAAGGAGGCAAGTGAGTCAGAGTTAGGAAAAGGTGATGTGATGAAGGAAGCAGAAGTAGAAGGGGACAGAGAGACTGGAAGATGCTACGCTACTTCCAAGATGAGGGGAGGGGCCACCAGCTAAGGAATGCAGGCAGCCTCTAGAAGCTGGAAAAGCCAAGGACACAGATTCTCCCCTAGAGAACAGAGAAGGAATGCAGGTCTACTAACCCACTTTAGATGTCTGACCTTCACAACTATAAGATAATAAACCTATGTTGTTTTAAGGCTGGTTTGAGGTAATTTGTTATGGCAGAAACAGGAAATAAAGGGCCGCAGAGCAGCTCTCTGCCCAGCAGAGGACTGCAGCTTTCTGGGGACCCAGGCCTGAGCCCAAAGCAGCGAGTGCCCCAGGAGCCCCAGAAGACAGGTGCTGGGCTGGTACAGGACCTGCCCGGCGGCCTTGGGGAGCATCCCAGGGCCTTGCTGACATGCTTGTCTATCGAATCCCCACCTGTTCCTATTTAATCCTCATTAAAGAGCATCTACAGCTTAAAAAAAAAAAATACACAAGTGTTCCCCAGATGGAGTGAGAAAAACCATCCCAGTCTCTGCTGTTCCAACTCTTATGCTCGAGGAGAACCTCTGATTTTTTACAACAGTTGGATGAGCTCACAACTTTTACTCACGCTAAGAGCAAGATTTAGAATACAAAAATGTCTAAGGGAATCAGAACCACTATTAAGATTTTTGATTTTAGGTACATGTGAAAATTTGATAGCTTATGTAATTGTCATAATTTTAAACATCTGAAATATTAGAGTAGTAGCTTATAAGGCCAATTTAAAACATGTCATTGAGGGCTTCCCTGGTGGCACAGTGGTTAAGAATCCACCTGCCAGGGCTTCCCTGGTGGTGCAGTGGTTGGGGGGTCCGCCTGCCGATTCAGGGGACACGGGTTCGTGCCCCGGTCCGGGAGGATCCCACATGCCACGGAGCGGCTGGGCCCGTGAGCCATGGCCGCTGAGCCTGCGCGCCGGAGCCTGTGCTCCGCAATGTGAGAGGCCACAACAGTGAGAGGCCCGCGTACCGCAAAAAAAACCCAAACAAACATGTCATTGGGTACCTGATTTTCATTTGTAATTTTAAGTTAAAACCATTCTAAATCAACTTGCCACTTAGGAGTATTTAAAAGAACTTTAAGGTCACTGATTTACGTAATATTTATATTTTTATATTTATAAAAATTATCTAAGTACTCAGAAATATTTACCTCTGTCAGATAATTAAAGGGCTTAAGACAGGAAAACTTCATTACATATATAAATAGCATATAAAATATTTAAAGGCTTTTTGTTGAGTAAGTGACGAATGGAGAAAATATTGTTCAAAAGTTTTTAAAAAGTAATTGCTAAAAAGTAGGCTGATAAAATAAATAGTAAAATAAATAGTAAAATAATAGGATTTGTAAGCCGAACTCCAAAGCTTAAGGAAGAGCTAGGTTTTTGAACTTGTAAATGTAATAAACTGAATATTAATTGTCTTTTCTACCTACAGACACCATTTGATCTAACTGTAACTCTCCTATCAACAGCCTGCAAGGCATTTGATTCTAAATCCTAATAAAGTGACATAGTATAAGTTATATAGGAATTTTATCTTCTTTCCCTTGTAACTGAATGCCCTTTTTATTAGCACTTTAAATATTTGCTCCTTCTGTCCTTATCAGAAATCACTGCAATTAATAATGCTATAAAATTGGCTGTATCACCTACTGAACAGAAAAAACATGTGTCTAGGGCTACACCAAAGATGGTCTTCAGGTTTCAGGGGAAAAATTGGTATTTGGTATTACTTAAAAAAATAGACTTCATGGGGAAAAAAAACCCTAAATTCATGGTCTGAGGTACATATTTAAGGGGAGTAGCATAAACTTTTTAGGGCCTAGGGCCTCTAAAGGTTTTATACACACCCTGAAAAATCACCTCTAAAATACCAGCAGAAATAAACTGCAGGTTTAATAGTGCAATGCCTAGACTTGATACCAAAATAACAGAGCAGGACCTCTCAGGCCATCTGTCGGTGGCAGAGAGAGTTTCCACACCCACTGCGGTTGGTGCCAGGCTTTTATGGTGATCCAGGGCTTTGTTAGGAGCTATGTAAGTTCATAAAGAAGAAATTCCTGACCACCCTGTTTAAAACAGCAACATGCTCACCCTGGGGCGCCGGGCATCCCTCCTTCTTCTCCCTTCTTTATTTCTCCCTCTGGTACTTCCTTACCATACTAGGTTTTGCTTACTCTTTATTACTTTTGTATGAATCAGAAGAGAAAGAAACATTGACACGCTAAGGCAAAAACAGACACGGGGATTCCCTGGTGGTGCAGTGGTTGAGAGTCCGCCTGCCGATGCAGGGGACACGGGTTTGTGCCCCGGTCTGGGAGGATCCCACGTGCCACGGCGCGGCTGGGCCCGTGAGCCATGGCCGCTGAGCCTGCGCGTCCGGAGCCTGTGCTCCGCAACGGGAGAGGCCACAACAGTGAGAGGCCCACGTACTGCAAAAAAAAAAAAAAAAAAAAAAACAGACACGTGTGAAAGCTTTGGGGTATGAAAGTTCTTGGGATTCAGGGAGAAGCATGACGTGCCACGATGGTATATGGGTGGCTATCATGGAAAATACGCTCAGATCTATTACTGGAAAAGAACTGCAGAGTGCCTTACTTGCTCATTTGTTTATTTTCTCTCTCATCTGTCACCACTAAAATGTAAGCTCTGAAGGGCAGAGATTCTTGTGGGTCTTGTTCACTGCTTGTGGCAGAGCAGCTAATCTGCCCAGGGGCCATCCTTCCCTCCTTCTTTTTAGTCATGGAAGCCCCACCTCCACTCAGCATTAGCGGGGCACATGGTTGCCAACTAGAGCACATTTCCTCTTGCTTCTAAATCAGGCTCTGCACCTAAGCAATTGCTAATAAACTGTGAATATAGAGATTATCATACTAAGTGAAGTCAGACAGAGAAAGACAAATACCATATGATAACACTTATATGTGGAATCTAAAAAAAAATGACACAAATGAACTTATTTACAAAACAGAAACAGACTGAGAAAACAAACTTCTGGTAACCAAAGGATAAAGGTGGGACTGGGGAGGATAAATTAGGAGTTTGGGATTAACATATACACACTACTGTATTTAAAATAGATAATCAAGAGTGACCTACTATATAGCACAGGGAACTCTACTCAATACTCTGTAATAACCTATACGGGAAAAGAATCTGGAAAAGAAGAGATAAATGTATATGTATAACTAAATCACTTTTGCTGTAAACCTGAAACTAACACAATATTGTAAATCAACTATACTCCAGTATTAAAAAAATTTTTTTAAGTCATTTTTTAATTTTCAGGTATTGCCTGAAAATGATTGGCCCCTTCCTGCAGACTGGACACAGACATAGTGAGGATGAACCACATAAGGACACCACCTCAAGAAAGGCCAGGCCACAAAACAGAAGGAGCCCAAGTCCTCTGAAGACATACAGAACAGAGTCACGTAGCAGGCCCAGCTGCCTGCTGACTTCTACATGGCGAACGAGAGAAAAATAAATGTCAGTCTTATTCTGGGGTCTCTTTCTTACAGCTCTGTGATGAACTGAATTGTGTTTTCCCAAAATTCATATGTTGAAGCCCTGACCCCAAATATGACTGAACTTGGAGATATGGATTATAAGGGTTAAATGAGGTCATAAAGGAGGGTCCCTATCCAACAGGGACTGGTATCCTTATAAGAAGAGGAAGACACACCTCTCTCTCTCTCTCTCTCTCTCTCTCTCTCTCTCAATGCTCACACCAAGGAAAGGACACAGTGAGAAGATAGCTGTCTACAAGCCAGGAAGAGAGGCCTCACTAGATATCAACCCTGGTGGCGTCTTGATATTGGACTTCTGGCCTCCAGAACTATGAGAGAATACATTTCTGTTGTTTACAATACCCACACTGCGGTGTTTTGTTATGGCAGCCCCAGTGGACTGACACAGACTCTTAGCCTGTACCCTAATACAGCTGACACTTGAACAACACGGGGGTTAATCCACCTATTACTTACTGTGTTCTCTGTATCCACAGTTCTTCCATAGCTGTAGATACAACTAATGCCAGGCCAGGTAGTGCTGTAGCATTTACTACTGAAAACTATCCACGCCTAAGCGAACCTGTGCAGTTCAAGTTTGTGTTGTTCAAGGATCAACGGTACACTGCTGCATCCCTAGTGCCTAGAACAATGCCTGGAAATTAGTAGATGTGCAACAAATAGTATTTGGATAAACAGTAAATAGAACACAAAGACAATATTTAATCTGTACGGTGCTATAAAGAATGAACAGAATCTAACAGATTATATCTGTGCATTCACCCATCCAAACATTCATCTTTCTATCACCCTGGTTGTATTTTCAGGCAAACGAAACCTCATCTCTGAATTCTGATCAGTGCCTTCTCTCCCACAGGCCACCCCGAATCTACCCACTGTCAGCTCCTGTTAAGTTTACCACCTCTATCACTCTATAATTTTCTACCATTACAATGGTCACATCTCCAGCCCAGATCCTATTATCTCTTGCTTACTTTATGATAATTGCTTCCAAACCATTCCCTCTTGTCAGTGTAGTTGAACCTGTTGCGGAGACTTCTAATTGCTTCTCGTAAGTCTATTTCGTCTTCCGGGAACAGATCCCTCATTTTATTTAGTTTGGCAATATATTCTGAGAAATAACCCTAATTCTCCACTGCTTCTGCGGCCTAGGTGTAAGACAGGACTCAATTCTGGCTGAGCAGATACAAGTGGAATTTGTTGGGTGAGGTTTCTGGAAAACCTCTTTCACAGAGTAGAAAGCTGGGACGAGGCTACTTTTTACCCTTTCCCCCACTCCTTTATTTATTTATTTATTTTTTATTTATTTATTTTTTTTGTGGTACGCGGGCCCCTCACCGCTGCGGCCTCTCCCGCCGCAGAGCACAGGCTCCAGACGCGCAGGCCCAGTGGCCATGGCTCACGGGCCCAGCCGCCCCGCGGCATGTGGGATCTTCCCGGACCGGGGCACAAACCCGTGTCCCCTGCATCAGCAGGTGGACTCTCAACCACTGCGCCACCAGGGAAGCCCCCACTCCTTTATTTTTGTTGCCTAGAATTTGGGTGTGATAGCTGGAGCTCTAGCAGCCATATGGAAATAGGGAGGACTGAGGAGAGAAGGAGATAAAGAAACTATGTCCCTGAGGAGTTTGTGGAGCTGCCATACCAGCCCTGGATCGCCTATCTCCAGGCTTCTTGAATATAATAGTGAAATACACTTTTTAACGTGTAAGCCATTGCAGTCAGGTCTCTGTAATTATCAGCTGAACGCAATTCCTAACTGATACAGAACCCATGGCTTTCACGCTGTCGGCTTAAACGTGCGGATGCGTATTTTGAGTGCAGCTATAGAAAACGCAATCCCGCACGGTAGACAGGAGGCATTTCAATAGCCTCATTTTACACATCTTTATCCTACTACGGTTCAGGATGCTACAGTTACTAGATGTCAGAGAAAGGACTAGAACCCAAGTCTCAGATGAAGCTGAGGGGTGACAAGGAACTATGGAACTATGGTGTGAGCTATGGGATTTGGAGATTTTATACTTGCACACATGCATGTGCATGAAACCACATACACACACACGGAATCTCCTGTGGATATGTGTTGCTTTTGCCTGTCTCCATACCATCTACCCTTTTCTGGTAACACAACCCTTCTCTTCTGGGACAGCTGGTCTTTCAACTGAAGTTGTTGGTGATCACGTGCCTCTAGGTGGGCACATAATCCCAGCCGTCTTGACAATGTGATTGGTCCAGAAGTAGTCATGTAACCCAATCAGAGCCAAAGTTCTTTCTGAGACTGTCACTTATTCACTGTATGTGACCTTGGGCCCATGTGTATCTTGAAGGCTCTGTCTCCTTATACAAAAAATGATGGCAAGTCTATTACCTGCTCCACTTGGTGGTTCTAAGAATGAGCTAAAACAATTTAGTAAAGGGCCCCGGCATATGGTGGATATTCACTTACTATTAGCTGTTCATTAGATTTCTTTGGAAAGCTCTCAATTCCCAGGACACCGTCAGTCTCTAGAATAGAAACTACTGTTACATAATATTAACAATTAAGCCCCCAAACCCCACTTAAATCTCCTCTTCTGTTTGCTCACTTGTTCCCCATCACACAAACAAGAGGTTTCTGTCTCTAAGTTTCAGAATAACCACTTCAACTGATTTAAGTGATGAAAAGACACACCTTGGGGACAGTCCCCATTCTTTATCTGTCTCCAGAATGACAAACACAATCAATGGGATTAAGAAAGTCTGCATTTCTTCTCAGTCCGGAAATCTTAAAAACTAGAGATATGTTCATTCCAATTTGAATCAAGAGTCCAGAAACCATGTGAAACACAAATGTTTGGATGTGGTCATGGTATTTATTCATAGTATATTTTCACACTGTATTAATAATGGAGGATAACACTTATTCATATATTGATATAACTTCCTGGAGCACTCTGGAGTTTGTTTGGCTTCGGGGAATGCTGCCAGGTTTCTCCTAATCTCTTTGGTTTTTGGAAATGGGAGGGCTCCTCAAATCGAGTGTCTGACATGGGCCGTGACCTTTCTTCAATCAGGCTGGAAGGGCAGAAAGACCACGGCTTTGGCACTTCCATTTTGGAAAGGAGAAAAACACAGGACTTCCAAAGATGAATGGAATCCAAAGATTAATGGGCAATGAGAAAGACTCAGGCATCTTGTACTCCACAGTTCATTTCTTCTCATAAATGCCACCAATTACTGCAGCAGCCATGGACACTGGCAGGGTTTCAGGCTCAGGGCTCAAAGGCGTCAAGTCACCAGCTAATATTTTCATACAAAAGTCAATCCTGATGACTAAGAATCCGGTTCTGAGTTTCTCCAGGTGTGCTGAGGTGTCGAAGGTCACCCCCACCCCGTGCATCCTCTGTCGCAATTGTTAACACAGACACCATTTCAGAATCTTGGCAAAACGCTGAGCGGCTCTCATTTGCTTAATGTCACTCTGTAATGAAGCTGCTTGGGGGACCCTCCATTTAACCACAGAGAGACCAAGGCACCATGAACTGAAGTAAAGTATTGATAAGAATAACAACAACAAGAACAAAGTCCAACTCTCTTCCCAAAAAGGCATGTCCAAAAACAGGGGTAAACAGTTGGTCTTATTTTTTCCAAGTGATTCTGTCCACTGGAAGTTGTCCTTTAGCTTCTCCCTTTTATTAAAAGCGTTTACATTTCTGAGTCTGATGATCACTTAAATACATACAACATTAGCACCAAGGCAGCCACTTTCTTCCCAGAGATCACGTGAAACTGAATAGATATTTAACATAATTAATAGCTGGTACAAACTGTGACATCACTGAATTACTGATTGGCTAATGATACGTTCCTAGAAAGGCCAAAAATGTCCTCATACGATTCTTGTAGCACCTTGATGGCGGCTAGGTTGTTTTTTTAAAAAAAATTACGGTTTTAAAAAAGTAACAATAAAACATTTACAGATAGAAAGTAAACAATAGTGTACCGTGATAAGGAAGGATCACTTTTGTCAAAGTACTACATATAATGTAGAGTACGTAAAATGCAGCGGTCTGACTGCAGGGGACAAAATAACGTGAAAGGCAGTCATAAAAGAATCATTTTACGTACAAAAATATTACATCACAATAAATAATTTCAAACATAAATATTAAACTTTACATCATAAGGATATTCCACATTTATATACACACACATACGTACATGTGTATATATGTGTGTATATACGTATATATATATGCATATGTACACACACACACAGGCATACAAGTCCTCACACACAAACACGCTCACACACATACACCCAAATTTTAAGGTGGAGGTATTTCATCACTATCCTTCATCCATCCCATAACGGCTTCCTCTTCAGAGCACCTGAAAACAAATGAACCAACCAGGAAATGTAAATCTTCTGTCTCAAATGACGTAAGTCAAGAGAAGGTAAACCATAAATTTGTACATAGAGAACTTGAAAATAACACTTACTATTTTCTCTGGATTTAAAAAATAACACTTGCTACAAGAAACATGGAAATTCCAGGGGTGTATAGAGAATAAAATAAAAACCATTAGCCTGTGATTCCCCCAACCTGAGATAACGTTCTTCAAATACTGCTGTATTTCCTTCTAGCCTTTTTTATACATGCACGTAAATGTTATGTATCTGTGCTCACTCGAATGTTACTGTACATAAAATACATATAAAATTTACTTTATTGGATATAAAATATATAAAATACATATTGAATGGGAATCTCTAATGGATACCTGCTGACTCTGCCTGTCTCTCTCCCCTCTTTTCTGATAAACTCCTTCTGGTTCTTTGGCAACCATCCCTCTTCCAGATGAAGCTGTCAGTCAGTCACCCGACTCTAGGTGGGTATATGATCCTAGTCTCCTGGACATTGTGATTGGTTTGGAAATGGCCACGTGACAAATCAGAGCCAGAGTTCTTGTGCAGAACAGATGCCAGAGATGAGCATTTACTTGGAGCCGTGAGCTGTAAAGATGATGTAAGCCTAGAACTGCCAGGGACCATGGTGTGGAGGAGATGATCTGCCTGAGAATGAAGCCACTTAAGAAGCAAGCATTGTTGATGGATGGAGAAAGAAAGAGTCCTGATGACTCTGAGCATCTAGATCCAGCCATGCCTGAAGTCAGACTGCCGCTTGGACATCTCAGTTACTTAAGACAGTAAGTTTCTTTTTCTTTCTCTCTTTTTTTTTTCCCCCGTGGCCTCCTGAAGTGGAAATAATCCTAATGTGAGATCATAAGGTTGAATATGGATTTTTAATTAAACACTGACACTGATACGTAAGTGTCAACTAGGTATTCCTTTGCCAGGATCCTGAAGAGCCTAACGGGGTAATGGGCTGCTGGAAGCTTGAGGGAAGTTGTAGGAGGGTCGCCTGAGTTGGCTGAGCCCTTGTACGTAAAAGGCACTGGGATGAGAAAAAGAGTGATCAGTTCAGTCCTCTGCCCAGCAGAGGGACAACGTGCTGGCATACTATAGTTATACCAGGAATTGTCAAACTTTAACAGGCACGACTCTCCTGCGGATCTGTTAGAGTGCAGATTCTGACTCTGTAGGTCTAGAAGGAGGCCTGAGATTTTGCACTCCTAGTAAGTCCCCACGCGATGCGGATCACGCCGGTGCTTGGATCCCACTGTGAGTTACAAGTGTGCGGAAGAGTACATTAACTGAGAGGCTCTGGGGTAGGACACTCCTGGGTTATTGCCAAGGGAATCCATCTGACCTTAAGCCAGCTACTTAACTGCTGTGGATCTCAGCTTCCATCTGTAAAATGAGGATAACAGCCCCAGACTGTGGCTTTGTGGTGAGGATTCACTGAAATAATGCCTGCCCGGCGCTCAGCACGGTGCCCGACACACAGTCAGGGCTTCATGAACGTCATTTATATTACACTTGGAACACGCCTTGGCAGTATTTCTCAAAGGGTGATCTGTGAGTTACCTGCATCAGAATTCCCTGCGTTAAAAATACAGGTTCTTGGATCCACCAGAGACTTAATGAAGCAGGACTTCTAGAGATGGAGCCCAGTAAGCAGCACTTTTAATAAGCACTACAGAGGAATCTGGAACAGGACGTCTAGGGACTGCATGTCCAAGAATGGAGCACAGACGGCCTCAGGCACATGAGGATAGATGAGCAGGAGAGACAAAGGTCAAATAGCACTGAGTCAGCTTCACCTGCCTAGGGGCCAACGACCCGCCCACATCTCTTAATCATTAGGCTACAGAAAGAATGAGACAGAGTCAGGGACAGACAGACACTTACCGTGACTATAAAACTCGAACCTCCAGGCCAGTGCCAGAGGATGGAGCACATTTTCCACAGTAACCACCGCATTTCCCTACGACCCGGGTACCATCCTGCAAAAAGATGCATCATCTTAGTTCACCTGCTTGGCTCATAGGTTTCCAGGGCTTGCACTGGCTTTTAGGGAAATCATTCCTGTACACACAGTAGGTAGCACTTCTGAATAGAAGTGGGGCCCAACATCCTCACCATGGTCTAAAGTAGGGGCTGATGAATGATGGCCTGTGGGCCCCTGTTTTTGTATGGCCCACATCTTCGCAGATTACGTCCTCTCGGAGAATGAGAAAACACTAGGGCAGAAAAACTGAAGTGTAATTTACCTGTACTTCTTCTACACAGACCATTCATGGAGACTAATTCTTTAGTCCCTTCACACTCAGCATGGTCTTCTCAAATAAACAACTGAAAAGTCTCAGTAAAATCTACCTACTGATCGAGAACCAAAGGAAACCACTCAAAAGCACTGCTTTGCTTTTTTTAAAAAATAACTTTATTTTTATTTACTTATTTTTGGCTGTGTTGGGTCTTTGTTGCTGTGCGTGGGCTTTCTCTAGTTGTGGCGAGCTGGGGCTACTCTTCGTTGCGGTGCGTGGGCTTCTCACTGCGGTGGCTTCTCTTGTTGCAGAGCACGGGCTCTAGGCCCATGGGCTTTAGTAGTTGTGGCACGCGGGCTCAGTAGTTGTGGCTCATGGGCTCTAGAGCGCAGGCTCAGTAGTTGTGGCATACCGGCTTAGTTGCTCAGTGGCGTGTGGGATCTTCCCAGACCAGGGCTCGAACCCACGTCCCCTGGGCAGGCGGATTCTTAACCACTGTGCCACCAGGGAAGTTCTTTGCTTTTTAACTGATTATTGATGTAGCTCCCAATGTTAAGAACAGCATTTATATTTTATAGTTAAGAAGCAAACCGAGAATACTACTTCTTGATACGTGGAAATGATATAAAATTCAAATTTCTGGGTCCATAAAATTTTATTGGAACACAGCCACGTTCATTCATTTCCCTCATGTCTGTGGCTGCTTTCAAGTTACTACAGCAGGAGTGAGTGGTCAGGATGGCCCTTGCAGTCTCACGCTGCTACCCTGCACACACGTCACAGTGACACAGTGTAACGTGATAGCGTTTTGAGTGCCATGAGTGTTGCTATATCATAATATTTCCTTTCGTTTCTTTTATTACCAGTATATGTCAAAACAAGAAAAGACGACAAAAGTAGACTTTACTACTGCACTTTATTATTTTAAGATTTTTTTTTTGATGTGGACCATTTTTTAAAGTCTTTATTGAATTTGTTACAACATTGCTTCCATTTTATGTTTTGTTTTTTTTGGCCATGAGGCATGTGGGTTCTTACCTCCCCGACCAGGGATCGAACCCGCACCGCCTGCGTTGGAAGCTGAAGTCTTAACCACTGGACTGCCAGGGAAGTCCTGACTATTGCACTTTTAAGGTACAGTAGCATGTGGATTATTCTGCTGTCACATTTAGATGGCAAAGCATTGTGCTCATCATGCAATGGCACTGCAGCTGTGCTAAAAGAATACAAGATACCAACATCACCACATGCAGCATGTGTCACAATATTCCCAACTCACAGGAGAGCAACGGTCAAGAATTTAGAAAACTTAGAACAGAGTATCTCACCATAGTGTAATTCTTCACAAAAATAAAAAATCAAAATGAGTAAGAATAAAAGATGAAAATGTGTAAGTTTCCAAATGGCTCATTTGTTAGCAAAACAAATAAATGTTTTCTTTGAGTTAATGATATCTTGTTTAATTGTAATTGCTGAAGAAATGTGTCCACAGACAAGCAACTTGTTTAAGACTGTTATCCTTTGGGTAAGACCAGTTGCTCAACAATTTAATGACATTTGGGAGCCGCATCAATAATCAATTAAAAAACAAAGCGAATAATTGGAGTGGTTTCCTTTGGCTTTTGGTGAGTAGATAGATTTTACTGATACTCTTCAGTTGTTTATTTGAGGAGACCATGCTGAGTTTGAAGTGATCAAAGAATTAGTCTCCATGAATGGTCTGTGTGGAAGTATTTCAAAGAGGTTGAGAAAACACTAGCGCAGAAAAACTGCAGTGTAATCTGCTGAGATGCGTTCACAACTAATCATGGTAAGAAAGACGTGCGGAGCGGGAAAAGCTTTAGTTGGACCGATTTACAAAGCTTGTGAAAATGTAAGATGTTTAAAGGCTGTGATTATTCATTGTGGAAAATACGTGGACCTACCTGGTGTTACAGAACCGGTGGTGTTAATAATGAACTTCTTTTTCTATCATAAACTTAACCTGCATCAGTTTTGGAAATTTGGGGTCAGGACCAGAAGCTGAATACCCTGACTTATCCTAACACACAGCAGATTGATGACTCAGCAGTGGTAGTTTTACTGTGATTTTGAGCTCAGGGCTGGGATTAAAAATGTTCTGAACAAGAAGAACTGTTCTCAATCACTGTCATTGAACACTTAATGGCTTTGGACATTATCTTTTGCTACTGACTTGATAATGTTTCTTAATGAATGGGAGCTAAAATTACAAGGCAAAAACTGCACTTATAGGCAAAAGTTATACTGTGGTAAAGTCATTTCAATAACTAACATTGTTTGAATCATAAATCACGTTAAGGCAGGTTGCACACTTCCCACTCTGTCAAATGTTAAAACAAGAAGCTTTATCTCTATTCCACGTACATTTATAGTGGATATATTTTCTGAGCATGAAATACAGTCCCAGCAGTATCTTTGGACTTGGACGTAAGCGCAAAGGAAATTTTCATATTTCAAAATCCATCTAATGAGGTAATTGAGGGGCTTCCATCTCACCTTCAATTACAAGTGATTCATCTGTAATGTAATGACACGCTGAAAGGCAGATATCAAGTGAAAAATCTAATAGAATTCTACCAACACCTGCCAAGGCATGAATATGGTCAATTAAAATGATATGGTTGTGGACAATATTAGTATTTGGCAATACCTATCCCTGCAAAATGACATTTATAAAGATGAAGTACAGAAGATCTCATTTCAGATCCGCATTAACAAATAAACATTTAGAATCAATTTTGACAGCAGAGAACACTAATTAAGCAAAATGTTGTCCTCTCTCAATATTTCATACTTTTCCTTGGTAGATCTGGATAACAAAAATTTATACTCAATTATTATTACACTTTGAATTGAATCACTAAAATTTTTATGTCAATTTGTTCTTGCTCTTGTCATATAAATACATATATAATATCAATATGTGTGCCAGCATATTGGCTGGCAAAGTCTAAAATATTTACTAGCTGGTCCTTTACAGAAAAAGGTTGCTGAACCCTGGTCTCCAGCCTTGTACGGGCTGACCCTGCCTGCCTGTCTGGATTTGTCTTGTCCCATCTTTTCTCTCTACTCCCGCTCCTCCGCATTTCTTTGGGTTGTTCTTCTAACACGCCTCTTATAACACAGGGCCTTTGCACATGCTACTCCTCTCACTGGAACTCTCTCCCCTCGCCCTCTCTGTGTGCACTGGACCACCCAACTTTTGCCCAGTATATTCTTCAGAACCCAGCCCAGAGGGCACTTCCCCTGAGAAACCTTTCTGACGCAGTTACCTGCTGCACAGCACCCTATAACATGGGGTAGTTCTCTCTTTATGTCTGTCTTCCCCCTAGAATGTAAGCCCCATGATGGCAAGGCCGGTGCCTTGTTAAAATCCGAGTGTTTCCAGAAGCTACCTGTGTGTGGCTCATGACGGTTCTAATACACATCTGGTGAATGAGTGAAAGAAGGTGGCTGAACAGGTACACTCTTCTTGGTGAACTGCAATTCAGATGGCCCTGCTAATCAGTCCCCTCAATGCTTCCCCGTGCTATGAAAAGCTCCTTGCTTCATTGTGGCACCATACCCCAGTCTGAAAATTACCATGTCATGTGAGCCACCCCCTACCCCTGACTGCTGAACAAGGTCTGGCATCTAAGGTGTTTTACATTTTCCTCTACTGGGACTAACAGTGGTGTGAACCATACTTGTGCATGCATTTCAGGATATCTTTGGGCTATATTTGATTCATATGGTCAAACTATGAAAGTCTCTTGAAAACAATGGATACTCTCACTTAAAAAAAAAAGGAAAAAGAAGAAACTTTCCCATTTTGCAGAAAAAAAACCAAACAGAAAAAATAGTTCTACTCTTTTAAAAATTTGCATGTTTTTGATTATGAGTGAGGTTAAGTTGGGAGATCGATTTCTATCACCCTACTTGGTCTTGGTTTTAGGGACCCCTGTTAGTTTTGGAGCTAGTCTGATATTACCAACTAGATTTGATGCCAGAACAACTGGTTTTCTAGCCAGGAACTTTTTCCCTAAGCTGAAGTGTACATCTGGTGGCCCTAAGGATGCTGACATAGTAGGAATGTCTTTTGTCTCATCAAAGCTTATTTTTTACCCAAACTCTTCCTGCTCTGGCAGCAGAGATCAGATTGCCTCAGGCTTGTATCATGTCTTTAATAACCTCTTTAGGGCTTCCCTGGTGGCGCAGTGGTTGAGAGTCTGCCTGTCGATGCAGGGGACACGGGTTCGTGCCCCGGTCCGGGAAGATCCCACATGCCGCGGAGCAGCTGGGCCCGTGAGCCATGGCCGCTGAGCCTGCGCGTCCGGAGTCTGTGCTCCGCAACGGGGGAGGCCACAACGGTGAGAGGCCCGCGTACCGCAAAAAAACAACAAAAAAAACCCTCTTTAAACCTCCGTTTCCTGGTGCATCTGTAAAATGGGGATAATATGAGTCTCCCCTTATAGGTTTGCTGCAAATGAAAGGAAGCATACAAAGTGCTCAGCATAGCAGTTGGCCTAATGTAGTACTCTGTAAGTATTAGCGATCATTGTCATAAAGGTGTTTTTTATGTGTGGATTACCATCATAGCCTGTTCATGGAGGTGAGGAGCAGCCTGAGTAAGGACAAAATCGCTGATACTAGCTCTGCAATGTTCATGTTATTGCATTAACTAGGACTCAATTTGATTTAGGTAAAGCCTGAACTAAAACTTACTTCTATTACAGAATAAAAAAAATGTACTGAGAAAATGAATAGCAAATACATGATTGTCATGGAAACAGTGCCTATTTCAGAGAAAAACGGTATGTTTTCCAGCACTTTTGAAGCACCCGCTCCCATACAATGAAACACTAATTGGAAAGCATTTTTATTTCTTCATTAAAGCAAGCCCTCTAGAAATCTCTTTTCTATAAATATTTTGTTAGTAGAGTTTGAGCTATTACATATAATTAAAATGAATGACCTCTGTTCCATTAAGAACAGTTTATAGGGCTTCCCCGGTGGCACAGTGGCTAAGAATCTGCCTGCCAATGCAGGGGACACGGGTTCGAGCCCTGGCCCGGGAAGGTCCCACATGCCGCGTAGCAACTAAGCCCATGCACCACAACTACTGAGACCGCGTGCCACAGCTACTGAGCCCGCGTGCCACAGCTACTGAAGCCTGCGTGCCTAAAGTCCGTGCTCCACAACAAGAGAAGCCACCGCAATGAGAAGCCCGCGCACCGCAACGAAGAGTAGCCCCTGCTCGCCGCAACTAGAGAAAAGCACACGCGCAGCAACAAAGACCCAACACGGCCAAAAATAAATAAATAAATTTACTAAAAAAAAAAGGAATAGTTTTTAGTTCATACTTTTCACTCCTTTCTCTGCTTTTTGCAGTCAATGTGACCAAGGTAGGTTGACTCATGTAATTTAGCAAAGCCAACACATCTTTGATTGAAATGCGCTTATCTGCATTTCTTTGGAGTATGCTGGGGATGAAACTGCCCATAAAACACAGTATTTTTTTTCCCGACTATAGTCCGAATCACACTTATATATATGAATATATGTATAAACATCTAATCTTCTATCGGTCTGTACAGAATAAAATGTACACATCTATAAAAGGTAGTTTCACTCTACTTGTCTGTAATATGATTTTCATACTTGGTGGATAATTGGGTTTTCACAAATGAATTGTGGGTTAGGAGGCAGCTTATGGAGGACTGATACTATGCTTGCTATGTGCGTGCACACACACAGGTATTTATCACGTGACCTTAACTCCACCGGTTGCAAATGAAGTAAAAGATTAAAAGACAGGAACTGAGTCCATCTCCCCCACGGTCATGCAACTTTCATTAATTTTTAATTTCAAAGCAATTCTTCCATTTACAGCTCTTCCCCTAGAATAAGGAATGACCGTTGGGCCCCAAGGCCAGGTACCTCAGAAACACAGGTCCCCAGCCCTCTGTGGACCCTGCCCATCCCCCAGGTACCCGAAGCAGCACAGAGCCCTGAGGGTACCTCTCCCATCCTGCCTAAATGAACCTCCCTTCACTGTGCCTGGCTCTGAAGGCCATTCCGGAACTTCCTCCTGGACAGAAGGCCAGACAACAGCTCTGAGAAGGGGCATCTTTCTGGGGGTGGGGGGATCGTCCGGATGGGGCCTGAGGACCCTTTCACATCCTGAGCACATTCATGAGTTGAGGATGCACAGAATATCACTGGCAAAGGAGCTCAGAACGCCAACCTGTGCTCTCCAATCTCACAACCGGGCCAAGCCCCCCTTTCTGTCTGGCTGCCCCTCACACACAAGCAGAGTAGAAACTCGGTATCCCTAAGTCGAGCCGGTACAGCTGAAGCATCTGTCTAGCGGTCCATCCCTGGGTCCAGGGGGAGTCCCACATGCCTTACTCCCAGGTGAGGCAGGGCCCACATGGACAAAATCCACGTGGTGCAGTGGGGGCCAGCCAGGTCCAGGCTCAGCCTCTGCTCAGGCTGCAGTCCCTTGTCCTTCCATTGCTAGCAAGCCTGCTTCCTTCATCACCTTGATCAATCCTGCAACCTTAAGGCAAGCCTCAGGCCCATGAAAATGTTGTAACATTAACAGCTAATACTCACTGTGCCCCTGCTGCCTGCCCAGTGACATGTAAACAGCTTTATCTCCCTATTTCATTTATGCTCCGCAAGAACCCAACTGGGTAAGGACCACCAGGGTCCCCATTTTATGCGTGAAGAAACGGAGACCCCTGAGAAGTTAAATAACTTGCCCAAGGTGGCAAGGCTGGTAACAGCACATCCAGCGATCTGACTTAAGGGTCTGGGGCTTAACCTCTGTACACTGCAGCCTCTGTAGGCTTTGCTTTCAGTACCCTTCCAAGAATCTGATGAGAAAGCTGGAGGAACGGGATTGAATGCATATACACTGCCCAATACATAGGGGCTGTTTCAATAGCAAAAATCATTATTCTTATACACACACAGGCAGCCAAGAATGAACCTTGACACTGGGTCTTGTTTTTACCAGATTTGTAACTGCTGGTGAGACCACGTCCCTGCCCTGCACGTGGTTCTGGTAATTCAGTTCTACCCTGAATGACTAGAGTTTTCCTTTAGTTTCGCTTGGGGAAAACATTTTATCGCCAAGCAGGTTTGGAAAATGGAGGGTTTCGTTGTGTTTTTCTCTCTGTAGCTCCCAGCAGAAAAGTGAAGGGAAGTGAGAGTGATGATGTGCTGGGTGAATCAAATCAGGGCTATTTGGAGAAGGGCTTAGGACTGGCCAGGATCAGCGTGCCGTAGAGGACACCAGCCTCGGTCCCTCAGAAGCAAGACGGTGCTCAGTCATGGTGGGAGCAGGACATTACACAGTTTTCTAGAGTGTGTTCCATGGACCACTGGTAATTCAGGGAAATTAAAAGGTATAACTTTGAAAAGAAGGCTCTGCGGTTGGTTTAACTTAGGTCAGTGATTCCTAAAATGTGATCCCAGACCAGGGCATCGGCATCACCTGGAAAACTGTTGAAAGTGTACATTTCAGGCCCCTCCCCAGGCTGGCTGTGTTTTAGCAAGTCCTGGCCCAAGTTTGAGAACGAATGATTTAGGGAAATGCTGGTTTGAATAAAACCACACAGGTTTCCCTCCTGTACACTTTATTCCACCCTAAAATACACACATGCCTACTGCGACTCTTCAAGAAGGAAAAAAAATATACAATTTTTCCAAGTGTCTTTGCCTGCGGGAGCCTATTTTCCTGGAGTATCCCTAGGGGATGCTGCTCTGTGGACCGCATAGCAGGTCAGGCACACGAAGCATCATTTCTCGGGGCTGCTAGGAGCTAGAGATTGCTCAGTGCTGGCTCCTGGGGATTCATAAGGAGTGTTCGACAGACCCTTGAGATTAATTTTGAGCTCAGGCTCTCTGAGCTGTCATGGAACACCAAGATTTAAAAAAAAAAAAAAGTGCTGACAGGCAATTATGAAACCAATTCCCTTCAACACAGGCGTAATCCCCCCAAAGCTGGGGAAACAGCCAGCCCGTCTTGGCAGGGCAGTAATCTTTGTATCCACAAGGTGGCGCTCCCGGCTATAATTATATTGTTAGGTTCTGGATGAAAACTGCAATAATGACACTAACAAACAGAATTGAAACTTAGATTACAGTTTACACAGATGGCTTTCTATACAATCATGCTTTAAGTCTGACCACGTTTCGGTCAATTAATTTTTTTGTTTGTTTCTCTCAGTCACTGAAACATAATACATAGTAGGAGCAGGGAAGAACTTAATTTCAGGAGTGTAAAGCACACATCCTAAAGCACGTGTGTTGTCTCTCAGCTCTCTTTATTCCTTTCAGTACGAGAAAAAAATTTTAATGATTAATTTATAAGCAAGCGATATGGTCATTTAGTTAATCAGATTTGAAGGAGCTGATTGGCTTAGATAGAGAAAAGAGGGAGTGAGAGAGATTTTTCTGTTTGTTTTTTTTCCCCCAAAGACACAAATTTAACACTGGAAGCTAAAAGAAGGGATCAGGAACCTCTGAGATTTCCCCCGGACATCATAATTGATGTTCCTTCCCCTCCTTGGTGGAAGCAGCTTGACTGAGCTGTTTCCTTATGTTCCGATTTTGATAGGGTTTAGAAAATAAAAATACCAGATACCCAGTCAGATGTGAATTTCAGATAAACAACACATACTGTTTTTTTAGAATAAGTATGTCCCATGCAATGTTTCAGACATGATTAAAGTAAAAAAAAAAAAAAATCTTGCTTGTTTATGTGAAATTCAGATTTAATGGGGCATCCTATATTTTGTCTGGCAACCTCACCTTGGAATAACACCACACTTTCCAGTCCTCTTCTTTTTCCTCCCTTACTCACTTTCCTGAGACCGGGAGGCAGAGCTCACAGCTGAGGCAGGACTGGGGCCACAGGCCACACCCCGTAAGTTTTACATTCGCCTGCAGGTCAGGCTCCTTCCCCACATCATGGCAACTTCTAGGCTGCAAAGGGCAGTGCTTTCTGCCCCCGCTTATGCATTAGAGTCACCTGGGGAATTTCAAATTCCCCAGAGATTCCCCTTCAGTGACTCTGGGTAGGGCCCGGGCACATGCATTTTAAACCTTCCCAAGTGATTCTTATATACACCCACGCTGAGAAACAGTACGCAGATCAGAGCGTCGCAAGCTGTACTGAGCTCAGGAGCCATCTGGGGCCTTGTTCAGCTACAGGTCCTGCTCAGAAGCTCTGGGGCCCCAGAAACTGCGTTGTCAACAAGCTCCCAGGCAATGTGGGTGCTCTGGGGGGGATCGATCCCACCTTGAGCAGCAAGACTTTAGAGCCTGAAAAGCTGACTTGGAGAGCCTGTGTTTCTCTTAATTCTCCAGAAACCCTCCTCATGAACTACCCCTTCTTCCAGCCCTGTTTGTATTTCAATTCTTCTAAAACAGACTGACATCACTGTCCCTAAGCTCATGTAGGTGAATTGCATGCTGGCTAATTAACTGCAAGGTGTCTGAGCCACACACTCCCTTAGAGGCTGCTGGCTACTTTCAGCTTCCTAGTTAGGCATCCTCCTAATTGCTCCAATGGTTCACAGGTTCACATCTCCAGGAAGAATTCACCAGAAGGGAAGCAAGACTCTCTGCTCCACGCACCTGTACACGCTTCAACCTTCGATTTATGTCCTAAATTTTCTTGCTGACACGTTGTAAAATGGTTTGAGGAAGTGGGAAAGCACACCCGTTACTTTTAGCACCGCCGCCTCACAGGGAGGGAGGAAGGAAGAGAAAACAAAACCCAGCCCCCAACCCATTAGTAACCTTACCGGCGACTTCTTAATGTCAGAGACGGCATAATTCCCTTGGGAGATCCATCTGGCAGATTCAGTTAGAGACAGGCCGGTTCCGTAAAGGTTGATGCTAAAACGACCCTGGAATAAATGGCCAACGAGAAAGATTTTTAGTCCACGTGACTTCCCAAGCAAAGGCCACACAATAAAAGGGAACTTGGAGAAAGATATTAATTAATTATGATAGCTACTAATAATTGAGGGTTCTTTTGGGCGGGGGGAGAGTGGAGTTGTGAACGAGGCACTTTACATGCATCATCTCATCCATCCTCGCAAGAGCTCTCAGAAGGGGATTTTCTTTACAGAGGGGGACAGCGAGGCCCGGCGCAGGTGATTAACTTCTCCAGGAGACACTGAGAACCCAACTCACATTTTCCTGACTTCAAAGTCCTCGCTCTCAACTACCGCTATTCTGCGTCCCTAACTCAGCAATCCTGATGTTGCTTACAATTATCAGATTCCTTCAGGAACAAAATGCCACAGTGTAATTTTTCTAACAAGATGTCGCTGCCAAAGCTTCCTTGGGTTTCAGCTCCCCGCGGCGCTGAGCACGCCGAGTCCTAAGCACAGCGGGGCGGGACTTCAAAGCAGAGGCGCGTTCTCTGGAGTTGCCAGCAGAGGGCGCGCGCGGCCTGCTCTGGACCGCAGGGGACCCGCCACCGCCACCAGGCCCAGGGAACCTAGACCTCCCAGCCCCGCTCTGGGATTCCTTTCCAAACGTGGCCTCGGGTGTTTGCCTTTTTATTTCCAAGGAGACGCTGCAGCAGAGAATCTCTCTTGCTTTCTCCACTTGTCTCTGTGTCTTTCTCTCGCAAAAATGACTCCACAAAGGCATCTAAAATAGATTCTTGAGGTTTCCTACTCCACCATGAACAGTTTCGGAGTTAAAAATGTTCTTTCTCTGCAGACGTGGGTGAAGGCTTCCTCTCTGAGCCTTACCATCCGGTTCTTCGTCAAAACGGTCTTTAATAAATCAAGGAGAGCATCAAGGTGGAGACTCACATCCAATCAGAGCTAAGCGTAAATTCAGCTTTTTCACCTGAACATATTATTACCCTGTAAGAACCTCAGTTTGTCCATCTGTAAAATGGAAGGTAATACGAGTGCCTCCTTCAGAGTAGTGTAGTGAGGGACTAAATGAAATTAGCCGTGGAGTGAACGCCTGGTACCTAGTAGATACTCAAAAATATTGATACCAGCCCTGCATTTTCTAATTGTTTTGTAAGGGTTAGTTTTCTCTCTCTAATATAACGGTGAGCTTATTGAGGGGGGGGACTTGCTATTGCTTTATTTATATCAGTTATGGTTTGTAACATGTGACTAGGTACTTGATATTTACAGTCTTAACTAAATATTACATCCTAGCTCTTCCACGAAGACTTCCGGGATTAGGTGCAACTTGGAGGTTTCCTCTCCATGTCGGTTCCATAAATACTTGCTAAACAGAGTTTATGAACTCTTTAGGAGCCTGAAATTCCACATCTGTACCCTGGGGACAAACAGGATTCCTATTCACAGAGGTGATGGGAGGATTTAGT